>NC_051081.1:712330-862330 GCF_004664715.2 Peromyscus leucopus | reverse complement strand
ACGGCTCAGTGCTTGAGAGCACTTGTTACTCCTGTACAGGAGCCAGAGTCCGTCCTCAGCACCCAAACGGTGGCTCCCAACCTGGAATTCCAGTTCCAGGGGTGGGGAAGTCTTGACACCCTCTTCTGGTCTCCACAGACACTAGACAGTCATGTGGTTCCCAGAGAGACATGGAGGCAGAACACTCACACATGTAAGTAAATCAAAACAAACAAACAAAAAGAGACAGACACCAGCTTACAGCGCCATGTTTTCTTTAATGAAAATCCATCAGGGCCCAACAAAATTCTAGCATGAATAGTCAGACCATCAATCAAAGAGAGCCCCCCACGTGGTGTCCACCCTCCATGGACGCCAGCTCTGGAGCCGTAGCAAACAGACGCAGAGCCCAGGTCTCCAGCACCAACGCGCAGAGGTGCCCCCCCCCACCCCCCCGCAGACCCTCATCGGATCCTCTGCAGCAGGTGCAGCCCGCAAAGCAGGTGCTGGTGGATGGCGGGGGTGCATCCGTGGCCCCGCAGGACATCCAGGGAGTAGGAGATGCCCGTCCTGGGTCCTCCCGGCTCCCAAAGGGTGAGCAGAAAGCCTTCACCCTCCCCACTCAGAACCAGCTGGGTTTGGGACGTCCTGAAGCTGACCTGGGAGAAAGTGACACTAAGATCACGAGACGGAACCGACCGTCCGCCCCGGTCCTGACCCTGGGGGGATGGGCACCAGCACTGCCGTGAGAACTGCATCCCTGAGAGTGAAGACTCAGGCCGAGGGCTCCACTGGGGATCCCTCCACCCCAACCACATCACCCCGGGAACACACACAACTTTCTTTTATTCTCTCTTTACATTTTATTTATTTTTATTTTTTGGTTTTTCGAGGCAGGGTTTCTCTGTGTAGTTTTGGTGCCTGTCCTGATCTCACTCTGTAGACCAGGCTGGCCTCAAACTCACAGAGATCCGCCTGCCTCTGCCTCCCGAGGGCTGGGATTAAAGACGTGCGCCACCGCTGCCCAGACTCTCTTTACATTTTAATTTACTATTTGTGTGTATTTGGGCATGGGTTTGACACGGGATATGACCTCTGGATTTCATGTTTTTCCAGAGGTCACGTAGCCCCTGGTGTCCTGAATGCTGGCTCTCCGCGGCCCTGCCGTCCTGGCCACCCACTGGCTCTCCGCGGCCCTGCCGTCCTGGCCACCCACTGGCTGCCCACGGCCCTGCCGTCCTGGCCACCCACTGGCTGTCCGCGGCCCTGCCGTCCTGGCCACCCACTGGCTCTCGGCGGCCCTGCCGTCCTGGCCACCCACTGGCTCTCGGCGGCCCTGCCGTCCTGGTCACCCACTGGCTCTCCGCGGCCCTGCCGTCCTGGCCACCCACTGGCTCTCCGCGGCCCTGCCGTCCTGGTCACCCACCTGCACAGTCCCATTGCTAAAGAGCAGGACCAAAGTCTGGGAGTCGGCAGCGAAGGTCAACAGAGAGAAGTCGGGAGAGGCAGGCGCCACGGGCGTGGACACAGTCCCCTCCTGCGGGGACACGCCGGGTCAGGGTCCCTCGGTCCGCACCTCTCTCCCGATCCTCCCCACACTGCAGACCCTCACCTCCCGCAGGCGCCTCTGCATGTAGCAGGCGAAGAGCCGCAGGACAGCCAGCTTGGCCCGCAGCGGGCTGGGGACGTCCCTCAGGGTGAAGGTCCACAGAGTCCCCTGGTCAGGCCGGTAGGAGACATGCCTGGGGACCGAGGATCTGCATGAGCCTCTGTCCTGGATGCCCCATGCTTGGGGGTGTCTTCCCACACAGCTGCACCCCACCGACGCTCTGAACATCACTGTGCTTACGATAACCTTGGCCAGTGAGGGCGCTGGCCACCCCAGAAGCGCCTCTCATTGCCCAACTACATCAGACCTGGGCTCTTCCCATCTCCATGGAAAGGGCCGCTGCCCTCCTGACCACCCGGCCACCTCCCCGCCCAGCCACCCAAGAACACTATGGTAAAATATCAGGGCTTGGGAGGTGGGTTCAGTGGCAGAGGACCCCCGAGGCTCCAGGGTCCATCCTCAAGAAAAAGGAAAATTGAAACCAGTCATGGGGCGGAGGAGACCTGGTCTCAGCACCAGAACCCGAGTTCCGATCCCAGCACGCAGGTCGGAGCCAGGCACGGCGGTGCAGGTCTGTAGCCCTGCACCAGGAGTCGGTCCGTATCTTAGCTCCGCCCGACGCTGTCTGATGTCGGCTCCGTTTGGAGACCTTGTGTTTCCCGGTCTCATGTAGCCCAGGCTGGCCTTGAGCTTGCTATGTAGCTGAGGGTGACCCTGAACTACGTGAACTCTTGACCCTCCTGCCTGCACACCCAGGAGCTGGGACACGGGTGTGCGCCAGCCCCCGATCACACCCGGCTGGCGAGGGGACCCTGGGCCTTGTGTGTGCCACGTGAGCGCTCTGTCTCTGGAGCCGCAGCCTGACCTCCGTGAACACGGCTTCCCCAGTGACAGGCAGCAGCGTCCCTGTCATCAAAAGTCCCCTCTCCCGCCTCAGCGGGTTTCGTCCCGAGGAAAAGAACGTGACGCCAACTCCTCATCCTTTTCACTGAGCCCTCCTACTAGCCGATGCCCAATGAGTAGTTGAGGAAAGAATCAAGAGAGGTTGGGGTGGGGCCTGGTTCGGGGGGGGTACGAGCCCCACAAATTACCCTCCTGGGGGGTGCAGGGCCATGTGGGAGCCGTCCCGAAACAGCACGCCACTGCTCCCATCCGACAGCTGGTAGCCAAAGCCGTACTTGAGGGAGTAATCCACCCACTTGGGGGCCCAGAGGACCGGCTGCTGCTCCCCTGGGGGGTCCTGTGCCGCTGAGCGCGGGGAGAGAGAGGAGCCAGGGTCAGGGGCTGGGCTGGGGAGGGGAGGGGGGGCTGGGCTGGACTGGGCTGGGGAGGGGTGGGGCTGGGGCTGGGCTGTGGAGGGGGGGCTGGGCTGTGGAGGGGTGAGGCTGGGCTGTGGAGGGTGAGGCTGGGCTGTGGAGGGGGGGCTGGGCTGGGGAGGGGGGCTGGGCTGGGGAGGGGGGCTGGGCTGGGGCTGTGGAGGGGGGTCTGGGCTGGGAGGGGGGGCTGGGGCTGGGCTGGCTGTGGGGGGGGCTGGGCTGGGGAGGGGTGGGGCTGGGCTGGGGAGAAGGGCTGGGGTTGGATTCAGAGCGGCTTTGCTGGGGTGTATTGGAGGCCCCGGCGGCGGGCTGGGGTGAGGATGCCGTGGGCCTGGGCTCGGCCCCTCTAGCGGCCTCGGCCTCGCACCTTTGGGCGGCTGCCCTACCCATAGGTCCTGCGTCCAAGCAGAGATGCATTTTCCTGGTTGCCGCCTCCACCTGGGGTGCCAGGTCCCCCTCTGGGTCTGTTAGGACAGAGCCACAGGGTGCCGGGCCGCCCTGGACGCCCTCCCGGCAGCCGGGCCCCACCCCTGCGTCCGTGGGAGCCACATCCAACCCTAATGATCCCAGGCTGTTGTCACGTTCTACGGGTGGGGAAACTGAGGCCAGCGCGGGCTGCGGCCCTGTCCGGGCATCTGTGGCCCTGCCTGGGACGAGGCTCTCTGCTGCTCACCCGCCAGGTCGGTCTGCAGCGCCCCGAGAGTGAGGAGGTGGATGCGGCTCTCAGGACAGGGAGGAGCCCCTTCCTGAGACAGAACAGAGGTGAAGTGTGGCTCCCGTCCCCGAGGGAGCCCCCAGAGCCCAGCACCCACTTCACACGAAGAACAGGTTTCCTCCAGACAGCACCTGCCAGCTCATGAGTGCAGTGCAGTGAGGGGGCGTGGTCAGGGTGGAGCCCCGCCCAGAATCCCCAGTGAGGGGCTGGGGGCGTGGTCAGGGTGGACCCCCGCCCAGAATCCCCAGAGATTGGCTGGGGGCGTGGTCAGGGTGGAGCCCCGCCCAGAATCCCCAGTGAGGGGCTGGGGGCGTGGTCAGGGTGGAGCCCCGCCCAGAACCCCCAGTGAGGGCTGGGGGCGTGGTCAGGTGGAGCCCCGCCCAGAATCCCCAGTGAGGAGCTGGGGGCGTGGTCAGGTGGAGCCCCGCCCATAATCCCCAGTGAGGAGCTGGGGGCGTGGTCAGGTGGAGCCCCGCCCATAATCCCAGTGAGGAGCTGGGGGCGTGGTCAGGTGGAGCCCCGCCCATAATCCCAGTGAGGAGCTGGGGGCGTGGTCAGGTGGAGCCCCGCCCAGGATCCCCAGTGAGGGGCTGGGGGCGTGGTCGGGGTGGAGCCCCGCCCAGAATCCCCAGTGAGGGCTGGGGGCGTGGTCAGGGTGGAGCCCCGCCCAGAATCCCCAGTGAGGGGCTGGGGGCGTGGTCAGGGTGGAGCCCCGCCCAGAACCCCCAGTGAGGGCTGGGGGCGTGGTCAGGTGGAGCCCCGCCCAGAACCCCCAGTGAGGGCTGGGGGCGTGGTCAGGTGGAGCCCCGCCCAGAATCCCCAGTGAGGAGCTGGGGGCGTGGTCAGGTGGAGCCCCGCCCATAATCCCAGTGAGGAGCTGGGGGCGTGGTCAGGTGGAGCCCCGCCCAGAATCCCCAGTGAGGAGCTGGGGGCGTGGTCAGGTGGAGCCCCGCCCATAATCCCCAGTGAGGAGCTGGGGGCGTGGTCAGGTGGAGCCCCGCCCAGGATCCCCAGTGAGGGGCTGGGGGCGTGGTCGGGGTGGAGCCCCGCCCAGAATCCCCAGTGAGGGGCTGGGGGCGTGGTCAGGATGGAGCCCCGCCCAGAATCCCCAGTGAGGGGCTGGGGGCGTGGTCAGGGGGGAGTCCCGCCTAGAATCCCCAAGTGGAGGCTGGGGGCGTGGTCAGGGTGGGGCTGGGGGCGTGGTCAGGGCGGTCTGCGTCTCCAGCGCAGATGATGGAAGCTTCAGTCCGCACCAACCGCTCACCTCGCCGCTGGACTCCATGCAGTCAGGCTCTGTCCCTTCCTCTCCGGGGCCTGAAGCCTCTTTCGAGGTGAAGGGACCTGAGGGAGCACAGGATGGGGACAGTGATGACGCGAACCCCTGCCCCCATCCACCTTTGGGGGCCGCGGAGGACGAGGCCGGCGGGGGCGGGCGGCAGGCCGGAGGCCGGGACCCGGGCAGGGCTACTCACAGGGCGGCCGGCACTGGGTCAGCAGCAGCCGGCCCACTTTCCGGAACAGTCTGCCCAGCGGTGGCGGGAAGGCGAAGACGGGCGGACTGCGGCAGGAGTGCGCGGGCAGCCGCTCTGGGGTGAAGCCCTTAGGGTCGGGGAGCTCGGGGTCAGCCCGGGTCGTCAGGGTCAGCCAGGGTCGTCAGGGTCAGCCCGGGTCGTCAGGGTCAGCCCGGGTCGTCAGGGTCAGCCCGGGTCATCAGGGTCAGCCCGGGTCATCAGGGAGGTCAGGTTCACCCCGGGTCGTCGGGGAGCTCGGGGTCAGCCCGGGTCCGGGAGCTCGGGGTCAGCCCGGGTCTGCGGGTCCGTCTCCCCGGCCCACCGCGGCCCTCACCTGAGTGAAGAAGTCATCTTGCAGGACGTGGTCCAGGCTGGGCCGCTCGGCAGGGTTGGGCGCCAGCAGCCGCGTGATGAGGCCGCGCGCGCTGGGCGACAGGTGCTCGGGCTCGGGGTAGCGGCCGTCCCGGATATTCTGGTACATCTCCGGCAGGGGCGCCCCGGCAAAGGGCGGGGCGCCGGTCAGCGCCGTGTACCTGGGCCCGGGTTCGACCAGAGCGTTCACACTTCACACACCGGCCACCCCCCCCCCCACCCCTGTCCGGTTCCCCCGTCTCCACACCCCGTCTCCACACCCCGTCTCCACACCCCGTCTCCACACCCCGTCTCCACACCCCGTCTCCACACCCCGTCTCCACACCCGCCCAAGGCGCACTCCACCGGCCGGCACGACCCGTGCGCCCTGCCCTGCCTGGCTCCCCGTGGTGCCCAGGCTGGCAGCCGGGGCTTCCGTGCACGCTAGGCCAACCCTAGCCCTAGCCACGCTTTAATTTTATTGGCACCCGAGATGGGACAAGAAACGGAGACGTGGACACGAAGGGCAGGACGCGCACTGGGTGTCCGGGAGCGCGTCTTTAGTCCCAGCCCTCGGGAGGCAGAGGCAGGGGGACCTCCGTGAGTTCAGGGCCAGCCTGGGCTGCAGAGCGAGTTCCATGCGCGCACACCCACCCCCACGCGCGCTCTCCCTGCCCACGCCTCGTCTCCCCCGACCCCCACCGTCCCGGGTCCCCCGCGTCCCCCTTACATGATGCAGCCCAGCGCCCAGATGTCAGACTGGCAGGAGTGTCCACTCCGGGACACCACCTCGGGAGCCTGGAAGTTTGGAGTCCCGCAGAGCACCCTGGGAGGGGGACCCCGCGAGGTTCAGGAAGGCCAGGGCTTCCTGCCCCCTCCGGACCACGCAGCACCTCCGACCCGCACCTGTGGCAGCGACCGGTGGGCCCCACGCGGGCGGCCAGCCCCAGGTCCCCGATCTTCACCTCCATGTTCTTGTTAAGGAAGAAATTACCTGCGGGGAGGGGGGGGCGGGTGGGGCGGGGGCGCCGCAGGAGGGCGCGCAGCCCCCAGGCCCTCCCCGTCCCCCCCGCAGGTCCCCGCCCCTGCTCACTGGGCTTCAGGTCCCTGTGCACTATGCGCTGCTGGTGCAGGTAGCGCAGGCCGCTGACCAGGCCCCGAAGGTAATAGCGCACCTCAGGCTCGGTCAGGGTCCGACGCGCTTTCAGCACGTGAGCCAGGGACTGTGGGAAGACCTGGCATCGTTAGGCGGGCTGTGGATTCTGGGTGCACACCGGGGCACCGGGGCGCCCCACCCGGCCCGGGAGAGGAAGGGCGGGGACGTGTGGGCCGGGGGGAGGGACAGAAGGCACCCGGTGAGTGTGGCGTGGGCGCAGGCAGACTCCGGCGGTGACCGTGGGGACAGAGAAGAGGCCTGCCTGGCTCCCGTGCCCGACCCAGGCCTCGCTCCAGCCACCGCCTCGAGGGACAGGGAGCTCAACGCCGCCAGGCTTAGGGACCCAGAGCCACAACCAAGCCCCGCCCCTACAACAAGCCCCGCCCCGCCGGGAGCCCCGCCTCGCCGGGAGCCCCTTCCCATCACCAGGAACCCCGCCCCATCACACCAAGCCCCGCCCCTACAACAAGCGCCGCCCACCGCCAGGAGCCCCGCCCACCGCCAGGAGCCTCTTCCCACCACCAGGAGCCCCGCCCATCACATCAAACCCCGCCCACCACCAGGAGCCCCTGCCCACCGCCGGGAGCCCCTTCCCATCACCAGGAGCTCCGCCCCATCACACCAAACCCCGCCCACCACCAGGAACCCGCCCCATCACCAAACCCGCCCACCACCAGGAGCCACCGCCAGGAGCCCCGCCCCATCACACCAAAGCCCCGCCCACCGCCAGGAGCCCGCCCAGCACCAGGAGCCCCGCCCATCACACCAAACCCCCGCCCACCGCCGGGAGCCCCGCCCCATCACACCAAGCCCCGCCCCACCGGGAGCCCCGCCCACCGCCGGAGCCCCACCCCATCACCAGGAGCTCCGCCCCATCACACAAAACCCGTCCCGCCGGGAGCCCCGCCCACCGCGGAGCCCCGCCCCATCACCAGGAGCTCTGCCCCATCACACAAAACCCCGTCCCGCCGGGAGCCCCGCCCCGCCGGGGGCCCCGCCCTATCACCAGGAAACCCGCCCCATCACACCAAGCCCCGCCCCACCGCCGAGAGCCCCGCCCACCGCCAGGAGCCCCGCCCTATCACCAGGAACCCCGCCTCATCACACCAAGCCCCGCCCACCGCCGGAGCCCCGCCCCGCCGGGAGCCCCGCCCGCGGGAGCCCGCCCCATCACCAGGAGCTCTGCCCCATCACACAAAACCCCGCCCCGCCGGCAGCCCCGCCCCGCCGGGAGCCCCGCCCCCGGCCCGCCGGCACCTGGCGGCTGCAGTACTCCAGCACCATGTACACGTGGTCGCGGTCCGCGAAGTGCGCGTGGAAGGCCACGATGTTGCGGTGGCGCAGGCGGCTGTGCAGGGCGATCTCGCGCTCCACCTGTGTCCCCATGGAGGCCGCTCAGCTGCGAGGCGGGCACCAGGCCCCAGGCCCCGCTCCTGGCGAGGGGGGAAGCGGGCGGCCCTGGCGGGGCGGGGGGCGTGCTCACCTTCCCGCGCAGGCGCAGCCGCCCCGGCCCGCCCCGCGGCACCACCTTGAGGGCGAACACGGCGCTGGTGGACATGTCGGTGAGCTTGTAGCAGCGGCTGAAGGCGCCCTGCGGAGGACGGGGGGCGGGGTGTGGGCCACGCCGGAGACGCAGGCCTGCGACGCCCCGCTGTCAGCCCCACACCCCACGGAGACCGCGGACGGTGTCCCAGCGGGAGGCCCAGGAACTCTGCTGCAGCGGGCAGTGAGGGACCCCCGACACCCAGAAACACACACACACACACACACACACCACACACACCACACACACATACACACGCACACACACACACACCACACCACACACATACACACACACACACACACACACACACACACCACACACAGTACCCAGACACACGGCGCTTCCCCTACAAACACAGCTCCCGTCACCGTGTCCACACACACATCCACACACACCTACAAACGCAGCAACCCCCACGCAGTACACAGCAACCATATACATAACACCCAGACACACCCCCTCAGCACTTCCACACACACCGACAAACAGCACCCCACACTCGGCATCCACACACAGCATCCACACACACACCATCCACACATCAGCATCCACACATCAGCATCCACACACAGCATCCACACACTCAGCATCCACACACGCATCCACACACAGCATCCACACACAGCATCCACACTCAGCATCCACACACAGCATCCCACACACAGCACCCACACACAGCACCCACACACGGCATCCACACTCAGCACCCACACACAGCATCCACACTCAGCATCCACACACGGCATCCACACACAGCATCCACACACAGCATCCACACACATCAGCATCCACACACAGCATCCACACACAGCATCCACACTCAGCATCCACACTCAGCATCCACACACGGCATCCACACCGCATCCACACACAGCATCCACACTCAGCATCCACACTCGCATCCACACACGGCATCCACACACAGCATCCACACACAGCATCCACACACAGCATCCACACTCAGCATCCATACTCGGCATCCACACACGGCATCCACACTCAGCATCCACACACATCATCCACACTCAGCATCCACACACAGCATCCACACACAGCATCCACACTCAGCATCCACACACGGCATCCACACTCAGCATCCACACACAGCATCCACACTCAGCATCCATACTCGGCATCCACACACGGCATCCACACTCAGCATCCACACTCAGCATCCACACACGGCATCCACACACAGCATCCACACCCGCATCCACACACACAGCATCCACACCGGCATCCACACACAGCATCCACACTCGACATCCACACCCGGCATCCACACTCAGCATCCACACACGGCATCCACACATGGCATCCACACACGGCATCCACACTCAGCATCCACACACAGCATCCACACGCAGCATCCACACGCAGCATCCACACACGGCATCCACACGCAGCATCCACACGCAGCATCCACACACAGCATCCACACTCAGCATCCACACTCCACCCACACCGCATCCACACTCAGGCATCCACACACGGCATCCACACTCAGCATCCACACTCGGCATCCACACACAGCATCCACACACAGCATCCACACGCAGCATCCACACGCAGCATCCAGATACAAAACGCCTACACACACACCCAAACACCCCCCCACAGCACTTCTACACACACAGCACCCACAAACACAAGACACTCACACACCACACACCCATACAAAATATCTGGACACACAAGACAGCACCCAGACTCTAAATACCCACGTACTCAAGACCCAGAAACAAACTCGTGACAACACGGGACCCAGCACAGACGGACAAAACAACACGGAGACACACCACAGGTCAGCTTTGCCCTGACACTCACCATCCAGACACATGCTACATCGGAGCCGAGCACTGGCCGGCCACCAAGGGAGCAATCCCCAGCCGCAGCCAGGTAGGCGAGCGGGGCGCAGGGCGTGGACTCCGGGCGCACCTCAGCACCCACCGCGGCTCGTGCGGAGCGCCAGCTGTGCACCCAGGGAGGCGGGCGACGCACACGCCCCGCACACACGCCCCGCACACACGCCCCGCACACGCGCCCCGCACACGCGCCCCGCACACACAGCCCGCAGACAGCGCGCCAAGTGCCGTTCCCGCCTCGCCATCCACCCCGCAATCCGGAGCCCAAATTCAGGGGACCCGAGGCGCCAGCCATCGCGCGCGCCCTCCCGCCCTGCCCGAGATCCCCCCAGCTCTCCCTCTTCCCGCGTTTTGAACTCGGGGGTGTGTGAGCGCGCGCGGGAACTCCCACCTTGCCGATCAGCTTCCCGCGCCGGTACACGCGCCCCGAGCCCGGGTCGCGCAGGAAGGTGGCCACCAGCGGGCGGCTCCGCCGCCGCCGCTGGGACCGGGGCTCCATCTGCGCCGGGTGGGCCGGGGACTGCGCCACCCTGTGCGCCTGCGGCGCCGCCCGCTGCTCTGGGCCGCCCGCCCAGCCGCCGGAGCGGGTCTTATTGGAGAGAGGGGGCGGGGCGGGGCGGAGCACGGACGCCCATGGGATCCTGGTAGCACCCGGAGCCGAGAGGTTGGCGCCAACCCGGAGCCAGGCTCAGTTCTACCACGCTCCCATCCCTGCGCCTCCTGGGACCTGTTGACAGCACCCGGTTCACCCACCGGGGAGACTGAGGCCCAGAGGGCTCGGCTGGTTCCTCGGCAGAGAGGCCGGCCCCAGGAGTCTGTCTGGGGTTCACGCGAGGCCTGAGGCTAGTGGACCGAGTACAACTGGCTGGGTCCTCCCTGCAGAGGCGACCTGTGGGGCTCCATCAACTTGGGCCCTGGGAAGCCGCAGCAGGACCCAGGAGGGCAGCCTGTGAAGGTTTGAGGACGTGGGGACCAAAGAAGCAGGGCTGCAAGGCTGTGGCACAAACGGGGCACCGTGGGGTGGGGTGCCGTGGAAGAGACGGCCACCAGGATGGGGGCAGGTGGTGCGCATGAGTGAGAACTGACCCTTCACGGGAGGTGGAGGCTTGGATGGGGCTGGTGGAGGAGATACCGAAGAAGAAGCTGGGGCACTCCGCAGAACCCCGGGCTACCTCTCACCCGAGCCCACCCCTCAGCCCCCACCCCGCTCCTGCTGCGCATTTCTGCAGCGCAGGAATCCGGGCCCCGGCCCCGCCTCCGTGTGCCAGGTGGGAGTCCCCTCACTCACGGAGCCAGGCAGGCACAGGGCAGGGTGTGAGCCCCGCCATCTGCCTCCAGTATTAATCCCTGGATGTTACATAACGCAATAAATGGGGAGGGATTAGCCCGGCTCCCCGCGGCTGGATTCAGGCTATGGAATTTTCCAGAGCCAGAATTTGGAATCTGGCCTAACCCGTGCCACCGTGGGGGGGGGGGACGACAAAAACACCCCTGAGTGCTCACGTCTTAGTGCCCCCCTGGGAGCACTCCGAGGTGAGCTCCGTGTAGCTTGTGGGACAAGGCTGGTGCAAGTTACTTGCCGGTGCCTCCTTTGCGGCTGGGGTGAGGGTCCCCGGTTTCTCAGGGTCCAGACAGCGGCAACCAGAGAGCTCAGAACCCCTGATGACGGACGCTGGTGCCCGTGGGGGTGGGGCGGAACAGAGGCACCCCGCGGCCAGGCCCGGTTTCCTGAGTTGGCTCAGTCCTGCGTTTGCTAAGCGTCTTTCGGTTGGTCGAGTGCCTACTTGTGCCCCAGACAGTCCCAGCCTAGTCCCTGGAAAATGACACGTTTAAGAAGCTGTAAGGAGTTGGCCCAAGATTCAAATGCATGGAGGAGGAGGAGGAGGAGGAGGAGGAGGAGGAGAGGAGGAGGAGGAGGAGGAGGAGGAAGGAGGAAGAAGGAAGGAAGGAAGGAAGGAAGGAAGGAAGGAAGGAAAGGCTTTGAGGACCTGTGAGATGGCTCAGGCGTAAAACCGCTTGCCGGTCAGCCGGAGTTCGATTCCAGGAACCCACCACCGTGAGAGGCAAGAACTGACTCCCCAAAGGTGTCCTGTGACCCCCCCCCCACGTGTGCTGTGCCATGCTGGTGTCCACACTCACACAGACAG
Source organism: Peromyscus leucopus (assembly GCF_004664715.2). Lineage (NCBI taxonomy): Eukaryota > Metazoa > Chordata > Mammalia > Rodentia > Cricetidae > Peromyscus > Peromyscus leucopus. The sequence goes on along the minus strand of NC_051081.1, from coordinate 850,135 downwards.
TAGTAACAGTGACAAAATGTAAAAGGCATCGTGGCGTGCAAGCCAAGACTGCCCAAGTTTTGTCCCCTGGGATCCAGTCCCGAAGTGGCAGGCAAGGAGGCTCACGCAAGTTCAGGGTCCCCCAGCATGGCTTTCAGGTGGGGGGACCCCGAATATCTGGCATCTGTAGCTGAATTTCTGTCCCCTGGCTTCCAGCCCCAGGGAGCAGAGCCTGGCACTTGGGTGGGTGGCTGAGTCCACAGAATAACAGAAATTTCCTGGGACAGAAGAAACGGAGTTCCTGGCCTGGCGCCCTGCAGCGTGCGCATCAGCTGACAGCGTTCCCCCACCCCCACCCCGCTGCTCCTGGGACGGCTGTGGCTGAGTCTGCACCAGAGAGCTGGGTGACCCCCTGCCAGCCTGTGCCCCTCTGAGAGGGACCCCCCACTCCCCAGACCCCCTGCCCACCCAGCCCGGTCCAAGCCACCCTTGGCTCCCCTGCTAGGCCTCCGGCAACATTAGGAGATGGAGGGATGGTGGGTGGGTGTGGGGTCTCCTCTGGGACGACGTCTAAGTGGAATGTACCCCAGGATCACTGTGCGGTGGGGTCTGGAAGATGTGGGTGGCACAGGACCTGTGCTTCCTGCTCAATACGAGGCTGGGAGGGCTGTGATTCCAGCTGCTCAGGGGTTTGAGGCAGGAGGATGGTGAGTTCCAAGCTAACTTTGGCTACAGAGTGAGTTCAAGGGGTAACCTGTGCTGAGACCCTGTCTCAAAAACTCAAAGGAGCGGGGCGGTGGTGGTGGCGCACTCCTTTAATCCCAGCCCACGAGAAGCAGAGGCAGGCGGATCTCTGTGAGTTCAAGGCCAGCCTGGTCTATGGAGGGCTACATAAAGAAACCGTCTCAAAACAAACAAACAAACAAACAAAACCCAGAGAGAAAAAAGGTGGACAGAGATACCGAAATGTCACAGCAGCCCGAAGGTAGGGACAGCCGGTGTCCACAAATGAATGATGGACCTGTGATGAGGCCCGTGGCCACGGTGGAATACCATGCAGCCATGAACAGGACTGAAGTTCTCACACCCGCACCCACAGACAGTACATGGAGAGCCCTTAGGGACGTGGTGCTCAGTGAGAGATCCAGATGCAAAGGGCCCCACAGTGGAGTCCAGGTCAGGAAATGTCCAGAACAGGCCAATCCAGAGACAGGAAGTGGGTTTGTGGGCGCTGGAGACTGGGAGTTCATATTGAATGGAAACAGAGCTTCGGTGTGGGGAGACGGAACGTTCTGGAGATGAATGGTAGGACAGGTGTGTGAATGAACCATGCACTAAAAAGACAGACATGCCCATGTAGCCCAGGCTGGCCTTGAACTCCTCCCCGTGCTGTGTCAGCCTTCTGAGTTCTAGATGGCAGGCGTGTACCATCATACCTGGCAGAGGCTGGCCAGCTTGTCTTAGGCGGGGCGCCCCGAAGCTGCAGTGCCCTCAGCCCAGCCATGGTTCCTTCCCGTCCCTCTGCTTTTGCTGACCTGAGATAACTCTTCGGACTCAGCAGATTTCTCTGGAGAAGTTTTGGGAAGCGTTGCTCAAAATACCTGCTGCAGGTGGCGGGGGTGGCTGCCGTCCGCCACTGAGGCTCCCCGGAGACTCTCGGGGCTTGTGTGTGGGTCCTCGCGGTGGCCCAGGCTCCCGGCCACATGACTGAGGGACGGTGCCTTGTCCTTATCTGGGCTCCACGTGGCTGCGCCCGTGAGCCCTCGGCCACCCAGAGACGTGGCGTCCCGAGCGTCGGGAGGCAGGAGGGAAGCGGCTCTCCCGAGCACTCCAGACACCCCAGGACCTGGGCAGGTGACCCAGCAGGGGTGTGCGGGAGCGAATGCCCAGGAAGGTGACTTTAGTGGTGGCCGTGGGGCGGGCTGACGTGAAACTCACGTCCTGCCCACATCTCACTCTGAACTCTCATATGCGGAGCTGAAGCCAATCTGCAGAACCAGGTGGAAGCCGCTCGACCCTCAGGGCCACTGAGGCCAGAAGCCCCGGACCCAACTGGGGACTCTGAGGCCTGGGGAGGCTGCTTCACAACAAGAAAGGACCAGAGGGGTGGCCCACCTCTGAACCTGTCCCCACGGCACAGTGGCTGCATCCTGGAGGTCACGTGTCTCGTGTCCACTTCAGAGCAGCAGGAAGCTCATGGAGGTCTCGGCCGTGGCACCCTCAGGGTCGGACGGGGTCAGGCCCTGTGCTCCCCCACACCCACCTCTCCCCTGTAACTCCCACACCCACGCCCAGCCTACCCTACCCCAGGGCCTTTGCACACAGAGTTGAGTCTCCACGGAGTGCTCTCGCCACGAATCTTCCCAGGACAGCCCGGTATCCACAGACGGACGATGGACGCGCAGTGTGCCCATCCACGCGCTGGGATGTCATTCAGCCCGAAACAGGAGCGAGGCTGCCGGATCAAAAACGTAGTTCCCCAGGCTGCAGAGATGGCTTTTCAGTTAAGAGCACTCACTGGCTGCTCTCCCACAGGACGTAGGTTCAATTCCCAGCTCTGTCTGTAACTCCAGCTCCAGGATCCAACACCCTCAAACAGGCATAAATGCAGACAAAACACCAATGCACATAAAAAACAAAATGATAAAAATTAAAGGAAAAATAAAGTAAAATCTGAAAGAAAAAAAAAAGAACAATCTCTATTGCTGAATTGGCCTGCTCTGACCTATTCTTTGTTTTTAAACTTTGTAGTTATTGAATTTTTATTTTATTTTTAACTCTGTGTGTATCTGGGTATGGGTATGTACTTGCAATACTCTCCGGATTCCCCCAGAGCTGCCCAGTGTGGGTAACGGGAACTGAACTCGGGTCCTCTGCAGGAGCAGGAAGCTCTGTGAGCCATCTCTCCAACCCCGACCCCCCAGGCAGGGTTTCTCCGTGCAGCCCTGGCTGTCCTGGAACTCGCTCTGTAGACCAGGCTGGAACTCACAGAGACCTGCCTGCCTCTGCCTCCCGAGTGCGGGGATTAAAGGCGTGCGCCACCACCGCCCTGCCCTGGAATCTCTCCGACCCCTTGTTGCCCCGAGTCTTCTCCTTGCAGCTTCACGATCTGATTTGTCTTTGAGCTGTCCCTGTTCTCTGGCCTTCCTGAGCCGGCCATGTTTCTGCTGACAGGGTTGGTGTCCTCAGGGGACCTGAGTCCTTGGTGCCACTGACCAGCAGGTGGGACTTCTTCGGCACAGGCCCCTCCGCACATCCTTTCTCCTGTCGGCCATGGCATCGACCTCCTCCGAGCAGGGACATTGATTGACGCGCTGAGCAGGTGCTGTGTGGACGTCAGAACTGGCCGGGTTTCTGCAGGAGTGATCCGTTTTTGCCTGTGTGGGTCTTTTTGCTAATGGCAGGGAAAGAGCTGAGTCTCAGCAGATACGGGGGTGTGGGGGGAGAGGGGGGCAGTGAGCCAGGCATGGTAGTACATGCCTGTCATCCCAAAACTCAGCAAGCGGAGGCATGAGGATTCGGAGTTTAGGGTCGGGGTCATCCTTCCCTACAGAAAGAGTTCAAGCCCAACCTGGGCTACTTGAGACTCTGTCTCAAAACAATGGGGGAGGAAGCAGAGAGCTAGGGAGGCCCACGGAGATCCACAAAGATACCCCCGCAAAAGACTGCTGGCAATGGACTGACCTACTCTGGTGATGGGATGGCCAAACACCCTGATAGTTGTGCCATAAACCCCATCCAAGGACTGAGGAATCTGGATGCAGACATCCACGGCTGGGCCCCTGGTGGAGCACTGGGAGTCTAATTAGTGAGAAAGAGGAGGGTTTATATGAGCGAGAATTGTTGAAACCAAGGTTGGATAAAGCACAGGGACAAATAACCAAATGAATGGAAGCACATGAACTATGAACCAAAGGCTGAGGGGCCCCCAGCTGGATCAGGCCCTCTGAATGGGTGAGACAGTCATTTGGCTTGATCTGTTTGGGAGGCAGCCGTGTGTTGGTGCCGGGTCCTGGTCTCGTTGCATGAGCTGGCTGTTTGAATCCTGGGACTTATGCAGGGACGCTTGGCTCGGTCTGGGAGGAGGGGACTGGACCTGCCTGGACTGAGTCTATCAGGTCGATCCCGGTCTTCGGGGAGACCTTGATCTGGAGGAGGTGGGAATGGGGGGTGGGCTGGGGGAGGGGGAGGGGGCGGGGGGGGAGAGCATGGGAATCTGTGGCTATTATGTGGAACTGAGTGGTGTTGTAAAATTAAAAAAAAAAAAAATTTTAAAAAAAAAAAAAAACAATGCCTGGGAAACAGCTATAAACCCAGCGCTGGGGAGGTGGGGACGGAAGGATCGGGGCTCCCTGGCCAGACAGCCTAGGCGAATCAGTGAGTTCCAGGAAGAGACCCTGTCTGAAAAACCGTGGGGGAGAGCCCTTGTAGACGCCCGAAGTCCACCTCCAGCCAAGTCCACATCATGCACAGAAGCCACCCGAACCCAGTGTGGCCAAAGTAGAAAGCAGTTTAGGCATCCGGCTTCAGGTCATGCTGGACCCAGGAATCCGGCTCCTCAAATGCTGCTTCTGCCTCCCTGCTCCCACGGCTCTTGGGCTGACAGTGCAGTAGGTACCCGCCTGAGCACGGTGCCCGCCACCAGGAAAAGCCAAAAGAAAACAAACCGTTTGCTCCATAAGTGAGCACCCAAGCGGGAAGACAGGAGCCCAGAGCCACCCCACCCCTGCACAGGATGACCTGGGCAGTGTGGGTCCCGATTCTGCACCCTCGTCCCTGTGCCATGGGGCAGAGTCTGGATGGCGGTGATGGGTCCTCAACGTCCTCAGGAGGCAGGAGGAGCATCCTGGGAACCAGGTGCCAAGGCCCCAGGCCTCAGGGACCCCAGGGGAGTTCTGAGGGGCCCACAGAGCGCCCCAAGGTTCCGCCTGCCTTCCTGGTTTTTGAGGCAGCCTCACTCTGGAGCCTAGGCTGGCCTCGAACTCCATCTGTAACCAGTGATGACTTTGAACCCCTGATCCTCCCACCTCCACCCCCCGCAGTTCTGGGATGTCAGGTGTGTGCACCCTCTCCTGGTTGCTGTCTTGGGGATGACCCGCCACCCCCAGGCTTCGCACGCACTTAGGTGTGACGGTGCCAGATAAGCCCCAACCCCAGAACCCTGTCTTGCGCCGATACCGAGTTTTATGTAGCCCAGGTTGGCTCCCGACCCTCCTGTATGGCCACGCCCACTTGTACCCGCTTGATAAATGTTTAAGTGCATAAGCCGGGCTGTAAGCCACTGGGTTCGTAAGCCCAGGGCCCTGGACATACGGGTAGCCAAGAGCCCCACTCAGCCCTGTCCGCATCCCGTCCTGGCTCGGCCTCGGGGAACGGGCTCTAGGAACCCCGAGGGTGCGGACCCAGCTGGGGCGGGGTGTGGAGCCGAGCTGTCCCCAGCCGTCCCCAGCAGCAGAGTTGACGGAGCTCCGGCGTCCTGCTGCGCCCTCTGCCGGACAGAGCCGGGGCTGCACGAGGCGCCGCGCCGCGCGGCCCGGAACGCACCCTGCAGAGCTCAGCGCCTGCTGTATGCGCTCTTTCAGGACCAGCGCCCGCTCTAGGGCCCCCGTGCGGGGCTCGGGTTTTGCGGCGCTTTTCTGCGCGCCTGCTGTGCCGCGCGGGTAGCGACCGCTGTAGGGACTCGGGGAAAGAACCACGTCCAGTGGACACACTCTTCAGAGCGTAGTGCCTACTGTAGGCAGGAGCGGCCCAGCAGAGTACCGGCTGTATACCATTCCTGCCAAGGGGAATGCCTGTTGTACATGTGCGCCATGCCAGGCACAGGGCCCGCTGTATGCACATTCCGCAAGACATAGTGCTTCCTGTAAACACGTGTCATAAAGGACAGGGTGCCTGGTGTATACTCCAGGGCCCGCCGGACGCACTCCTTGGACAGTACAGTTCCTGTTGCGTATTTCCCCTGTAAATCAGTGCCTGCTGCGCGGGCTCCCCTCCCCCACGCTGTCCTCATCTCTGCCTCACCGGGGCCCCTTCTTCCCACACCAGGACTTCAGGACCGCCTCTTATTCTTGTGCTGACCCCGGCTAGGCCACCTCTCTCTCTCTCTGGCCCCTGTTCAGTGAGACCCCTTCTGACGCTCCATGCCACGCTTCAATGGGACGATGGGCGTTAGAAGTTGGGGTGATGGCCCGGGGGGCCTCCTGCCCTGGCTGGGGCTGGCGGCTTGGCTCACAGCCATGCGCACACAGAAGATGGCACTGAGTGGTTATACAGCTCCCAGTGGCTGTCCCTGGCTGGGCCCTGTCCAGCAGACTGCCCTGAAGCAGGTGTATACAGCAGGCACTGTGCCCTGCATGGAGTAAATACTGCAGGCCCTGCTCGCTGACGGGAAAGCTCTCCCCACCAGGGTCGGCCAGGTGCGCTTCCCGGAGGAGGCAAGTTCAGCGCCCGGCACCGGCTATCTGCCGTAGTGTCCTCTCCTGGCTGCCAGGGGACGCCACGGAGGAGGTGGGGTTGTTGGGAGCCTTGGAGGATCCAAAAGGAGCTGGCTAGGTACCAGGGTTGGGGAAACTGAGGCGGAGGACTTGGGGCCAGAACCAGGCGAGGGAAAGCGGCGCTGGCGGCGGGCCTGGAGGGCGGGGCTGGGTGGAGGGTCGGTGACGGCAGCGGCCGGGAATGCGCGGCAGGGAGGGTCCCTCCGCCCCCAGCGGGCGTGCGGGGCCTCGGGAGGGGATGCTAGGGACCCGGGCGGGGAGTCCGGTTCGAGAGGGAGATGGGTCCCCGGGCGTGGAGGACTCACTGGGGGAGATGGGGACCGGGTGGGGGCCCCCTGGGATGGGTAGGAGCCTGGGTTGAGCGGGTGATGGGGACGGGCTTGGAGAGTCTGGTTGCGGGGTGCTGAGGACCAGGACGGGGTACTCGGGGTGCGCACTGTCCCACTCAGAGCCCCAGCTCCGCGCACATTCCCCGGCCCTGAGTGCGGCGCCCGGAATAGCAGCCCGGTCACCCCCGCGCACCGCCCCGCAGCTGGACTTCCCAAGGTCACTGGCACCCAGGATACCGCGACCAACGTTGGGCCACGACGACGCTGCCAGGCGCAGTCGGTCAGTCCCCTGCCGCAGCTCCATGCCCAACTCTTTGCGCCCTCTCCCACCGCACGAGGGCGCCCCGGGCCTGCGCCCTCGGTGACCCCAGCCTGGGCGCGCCTGGGAGGCCCGGGTGGGAGGGACCGACTGAGCTCCCCAGTCCCGCACCTCGGGGCCCCGCCGCTTCCGCCAGTCCCTGGGGCGTCCCAGGGAAGCCTGGACGCCTTGCCGAGGGCTCTGAGCAGTCGGTAAGTCCCTCTTCTCATCCCGCCACTATCCCGGCTGGTGTGGCGACAGTGCGATTGGCTCCTTTCCCTCCTTGGGGCGAAAGCAGCGATCCGTAGGATGGTGGTGAGTTTGGGGGGTCCGCACTTCCTCCGGGGTGGAACGGAAGCCCTGCCACGCCAGTGCAGGAGAGGGGTGTGCTGCTCCCCAGAGGGCACTGACAGCCGGGGTAGGAGGCCCCCCACGAAGTCCCCTCCCCAGCCTCTCTCTTCCTTCCCGGGCCAGCCCAGCCTCCGGGGCCGCGGAGGGAGGGCTCCCGGCGGGCGGGCGTCGTGAAGCAACGCCCCGGGGGTTCCAGCCGCCTCGGTCCCCAGGGTGCCCCAGAGCGTGGGATGACCGCGTCAGTGCGGCTGACCACCGGCTCCGGCCTGGCTCCGGCCGGGCTGGGGGACCCCGGCCTTCCCTCCCCGGGGACCTGGACCCTGCGGGGCTCCGGGCTCCGGCGTGCCCTTCAGAGCGCCTGGCCCCGGCCCCGGCAGGGACTCACGGGGCCTTGGTTCCCGTCCCTCCTGGCTTGTCCTGCCAGGCCCGGATCACGAGGAGGGCGTGGGCCGAGAATGACTTCATCCGGTCCCCGCAGATGGGGGAAACTGAGGCCTCTGCCCAGCCCTACCCTGCCCATTTCTCTGCAGACCCTCGGGGCGCCGCAGCCCACGCCCCTGGCCGATGACACCATGGCACTCGTGCAGGAAGGAGGCCGGGTCAGCTTCCCCGCCCGCCGTGGGGGGGTTCCCTAAGGCTACGGGGCGTCTGGGAGCAGAGGAGTCCCCAGAGGCTGGGGCGCGGCCCGGAGGGCGGCACCCATTGCATCCCGAGTTTCTGAAGGAGCCCCCCCCCCTGCCCCCTCTACAGGGTCTAAGAGACTCATGGACACTGCACAGACGGGGAAACTGAGGCCCAAGGAACCGGAATGGTTGGCTCCTGGCCACCCAAGAAGGTAGATGGAAGGGGTGATGAACTGTGCTTAAAGGATCCCTCCCGTGGTTGCATTAGGCACCTACTGTGTGCGTTAGAAAAGAACACACTACCAATAATAACAGCTGACTGTGTGGCAGCCCGGGTCTGTTAGTCATGACCCAGGGGCTGAGACAGGAGGATTTTCCAGAGTTTGGGCCTGACCCGAGCTACCCGAGCAAGACTGGAGGAGGAGGAGGGGAGGAGGGGGAGGGCGAGGAGGAGGAGGAGGAGGAGGAGGAGGGGGAGGAGGAGGAGGAGCTAGGTCCTAGGGCAAACACCTAGTCTTCAGCACTAGAAGAGGAGGCAGGAAGGTCATGAGTTCAAGGTCATCCTCAGCTACCTAGGGAGTTCAAGGCCAGCCTGGGCTACAAGACCCTGTCTCAAAAAATAAAAATTAAAAAAATGACGTAGGCATGGTGGTGCACACCTTTAATCCCAGCACTCGGGAGGCAGAGGCAGGCGGATCTCTGTGAGTTCGAGACCAGCCTGGGCTACAGAGTGAGATCAGGACAGCCTGGGCCACACAGTGAGACCCTGTCTCCAATAAACAAGCAAGGCGCTGGGGAGATGTTCAGGGTTCGAGGCCTCATCCTGCCCTTGGAGAGAACCATGTTTGGTTCCCAGCACCCTGTCAGGCTGGGCACAGCCGTGACAGCTCAGCCTGAAGGGGCCCCGGCTCCCGGCGTCTTCGGGCACCGCACTACAAGTAAAACCGAATTTTTTGCTTTGTTTTTTTGAAGCAGGGTTTCTCTGTGCAGCCCTGGCTGTCTCGGAACTCACTCTGTAGCCCAGGCTGGCCTCGAACTCAGCCTCTGCCTCCCGAGAGCGGAGAATACAGGCGTGGGCCACCACATTCATCTCAAACTAAAATTAATTTCAAAACAAGGAACAACACATGAAGTTCCTAGGCCCCGCGGAGGGCCTGACCCGAGCCAATGGCCCCCTCGAGGCTCTCCGGAGAGGCGGGGGCTGCTGTTACCTCCTTTCTTTTTAGGGACAAGAGGGCACAGAGAGGTTCAGCTGCCCTCGGGGATCACACAGCCAGCCAGGGCTGAGATGGCCATCCACCCTGGTCCTGCCGCTCAGCGCCTCCTCTTCCGGAACCTTCTGCTCTTGCTGTGGACCCTCCTGAGCCGTGATTTGGGGGTTCCTGCTCAGGTAAGGGGGCGAAGGGCCCGGGAGCGGCGCAGGGATGTGGATGCGGCAGGGACCCCCGCCCTCCCCCTGGCTGACCCCCCTCTCTACCCTCAAGTAGGGTCCGGGGGAGTGGACGCCCTGGGGGTCTTGGAGCAGGTGTTCCAGCTCGTGCGGCCGGGGCGTCGCCGTGCGCAGCCGCCGCTGTGTCCGGTAAGCGGAGCCGCTCCCGGGGCCGCCCTCGCCCGCCGGGCCGCGCCCCTGGCCTGCCCACACTCGCCGTGCGCCCTTTCATCCCGGGGCCGCTGGAATGCGGGCGGGGCCGGGGCGGGCGGGGGCGGCCTGGCCGGGGGGGGGGGGGGGGGGGGGGGGGGGGGGGGGGGCCTGTGTGGGGGTCCCGGTGGGGAGGGTCCCCGGGGTGGGGGTCCCGATGGGGAGGGCCCCGGGGTGGGGGTTCCGGTGGGGAGGGTCCCGATGGGGAGGGGTCCCCGGGGTGGGTGGGGGTCCCCGGGGTGGGGTCCCGATGGGGGGCCCGGGGTGGGGGTCCCGGGTGGGGGTCCCGGGGTGGGGGTCCCGATGGGGGTCCCGGGGTGGGGGTCCCGGGGTGGGGGTCCCGGGGTTGGGGTCCCCGGGGTGAGGGTCCCCGGGGTGGGTCCCGGTGGGGGGGTCCCCGGGTGGGGGTCCCCGGGGTGGGGGTCCCGGTGGGGAGGGTCCCCGGGGTGGGGGTCCCCGGTCCCGGGGTCCCGGGGTGAGGGTCCCGGGGTGGGGGTCCGGTGGGGAGGGTCCCCGGGTGGGGGTCCCGGTGGGGAGGGTCCCCGGGGTGGGGTCCTGCGACGCCCGGCCCCCCTGTTTCTTGCAGACTCCCCGGAGAGGAGCCTTGCTGGGGCGACAGCCATGAGTACCGGGTGTGCCAGCTGCCCGTAAGCCGAGTCCGCCCCACCCCTTGGTACCCCCGCCCCAAAGGCCCCTGCTTGGTCTCCCTGGTCTCGTCTACCCATCTGTGTCCTCTCCCAGGACTGCCCCCCAGGGGCAATACCCTTCCGAGACCTGCAGTGCGCTCTCTACAATGGCCACCCTGTCCTGGGCACCCAGAAGACCTACCAATGGGTGCCCTTCCACGGGGGTGAGTAATCTGACCTCCTGGGGTGAAACAGAGAACTTTGAAAGGAGTCCAGAAACACCCAGAGGCGCAGGCACTGGGATGGGGTTTTGAAGCATATGTAGGAGCCGGTGAAGGGAGGAAGCGGTCCCTTTGGCACAGCGTCAACCTCTAGGCTGAGGACTGACTTGAAGAGTTTTATCCAGAGGCCGACAGTTTTCAGGCTGATCCCACTAACAGGAAATGTTGTCGCGCGGAGCTGAAAATAGCAGCTTATATAACTGGGTGCCCGGGGCAGCAGCCTCCAGATGAAGGGAGACAGGCGGGCCGGCTCGGTGGGGCAGGTAGGCCGGGCCAAGCGGGGACGCCACCAACTCCCGGGGCGCCCTCCATCTGCCTCCCCCACAGCACCGACTAGGTCTGCCGCCAGCCTGCGGGTCCCACCGGACAGGGAAGGGAAACTGAGGCACAGGCCGGCAGTACAGCCAGCTCAGGCTTGCTCTCTTACTCAAGGCAGTGTTACTGGGCCGGGATGGGAAGCTGGAGGGCAGAGTGGGGGTGTGGCCTGGAGGGCACGGAGACACGGAGTGCGGGAGATGGAGGAGACTGGGGTGCAGGGAAGGTGGAGGCGCGCGCCTTTGATCCCAGCCCTCGGGAGGCAGAGGCAGGGGGATCTCTGTGAGTTCGAGGCCAGCCTGGGCTTAGACAGAAGCCAGCAAGAGATCCAGGACAGCTCGGGTTATGTAAAGAGACGCAGTCTCAAAAACAAAAACAAAAAGAAAGAAAGCGCATGGCCTGGAGCGTGGAGCTGGGCCACGAAGAGGGCAGGGCTGGAGGAGGCGGGCGGGCGGGGCGGGCCATGGGGCCGGCCCCGGACTCACCCACCCCTCCCGCCCTCAGCACCCAACCTGTGTGACCTCAACTGCCTGGCCGAGGGCCACGCCTTCTACCACAGCTTCGGCCGCGTGCTGGACGGCACCCCTTGCACCCCCGGGGCCCAGGGCCTCTGCGTCGCAGGCCGCTGTCTGGTGAGGCCCCGCCGGCCCCGCCCCACCAGCGCATTTCCCTGTAGGCCCCGCCCCGGCCACCTCCCACCACCTACGTCGGTCCCCGCCCCTTCACGCTAGACCCCGCCCATCGCTCAGGTCCAGGCCCAAGCCCCTCCCTCCGGGTCTTTCAAGGCCCGCCCATTTGGCTCCGGGCTCCACCTACCCCTCCAGTCACACGCTCGTGGCTCCTCCCACACTTTCCTTCCAAGCCCAACACACCAATCCCCACCGGGCTCTGCCTAGGCCCCGCCTCCTTTCAGGCCCCGCCTTAATGCTCAGGCCCCGCCCACCACCAGGCTTCATCGCCAGGCCCCGCCCCTCTGCTTGCCGTGCGCTCTCTCCAGCCCCGCCCCTCTGCTTGCCGTGCGCTCTCTCCAGCCCCGCCTCTTCGTCATGAGCCCCGCCCACTCGGCGCGCCCGGCCACGCCCACCCTGACCCCGTGTCCCCGCAGAGCCCCGGCTGTGACGGGTTGCTGGGCTCCGGCGCCCTCGAGGACCGCTGCGGCCTCTGCGGTGGCGCCAACGACTCGTGCCTGTTCGTGCAGCGCGTGTTCCGCGACGCGGGTGACTGCCCCGTCCCGCCCCAGCGCATGCGCTTGCGGAGTACCGTGGAGAGTGTCCCTTTCACAAGGCGGGCTCCCGGGAGCCGAGACTCTCGTTGATTGGACATTCGGAGGCCCCGCTCCTCAAGCCCTCGCCCTGACTGGCCGCCGACAGAGCGTCCCACCCTCTCTCGAATGGATGCGCTCTTAACCCCTTCCCTGCCTCTCCTCAGTAGCATCTCATTTAATCCGAAGCTATCAGTCCCTGAGCACACGCTCGCATCCAAAGTGCACCTGGCTGCTGCGAGCCCCCAGCATCCCTCCCCTGCGACCCCGAGCATCCCTCCCCTGTCCTGTGCACCCCCCGAGCATCCCTCCCCTGCGCACCCCGAGCATCCCTCCCCTGCGCACCCCCGAGCATCCCTCCCCTGTCCTGTGCACCCCCCGAGCATCCCTCCCCTGCGGACCCCCGAGCATCCCTCCCCTGCGCACCCCGAGCATCCCTCCCCTGCGCACCCCCGAGCATCCCTCCCCTGCGCACCCTGAGCATCCCTCCCCTGCGGACCCCCGAGCATCCTTCCCCTGTCCTGCGCACCCCCGAGCATCCCTCCCTTGCGCACCCCGAGCATCCCTCCGCTGCGGACCCCCCCGAGCATCCCTCCCCTGTCTGTGCACCCCGAGCATCCCTCCCCTGCGCACCCCAGAGCATCCCTCCCCTGTCCTGCGCACCCCAGAGCATCCCTCCCCTGCGCACCCCAGAGCATCCCTCCCATGCGCACCCCAGAGCATCCCTCCCCTGCGCACCCCAGAGCATCCCTCCCCTGCGCACCCCGGCATCCCCCCGCCCCCCCACCCCCCCGCGCACCCCAGAGCATCCCTCCCCTGCGCACCCCAGAGCATCCCTCCCCTGCCCTGTGCACCCCAGAGCATCCCTCCCCTGCGCACCCCAGAGCATCCCTCCCTTGCGCACCCCCGAGTATCCGTCTCTTGTGTACCCCAGAGCATCCCACCCCAGTGCGTCCCAGTGCAAACCGCTACCCCTCCACCTGCGCATCCCAGCGCATCCCAGAAAATCCTGCTGGGCTACACCCCCAACCTCCCGCCTGCCCCAGGTGCCTTCGCCGGCTACTGGAACGTGACTCTGATCCCCGAAGGCGCCAGGCACATCCGCGTGGCCCAGCGCAGCCACAACCACCTGGGTACTGCGGGGCGTCTGGGGAAACTGAGGCTGGGCGTGGGGGCAGGCGGTTCCCGCGAGCGCAGGCTGACTGGGTTCTTGCAGCGCTGGTGACCCGCGACGGGCGCTACGTGCTGAACGGCGCGGACGGGGTGCCCAGCCTGCCTGGCACCTATGAGGCTGCGGGCACCCGCGTGGTCTACACCCGCGGGGCGGGCCCCGAGGAGACTCTGCAGGCGGCCGGGCCCACCTCCCAGGAGCTGTTGCTGCAGGTGGGCCCGAGTGGACGGCTGGAGGCGGAGCCTGGGACACAGGCGGGACGCTGGGGTCAGTTAGATGGGGAGGCAGGGGTCCGAGGGGCGGGGCGGGCCACCAGCTCCCGCGCCCTCCCGCTCCAGGTGCTGCTGCGGGAGCCCAATCCAGGCGTGCACTTCGAGTTCTGGCTGCCCCGGGAGCGCTACGGTCCCTTCCAGGCGCAGGCGCAGGCCCTGGGCTGGCCCCTGCGACAGCCTCAGCCTCGGGAGGTGGAGCCTCAGCCTGCGGACACCCCTGCGGTCCCCGAGGCCGTCCCTGCCCGGGTTGCATCCCTGACCCCAGGTGAGGCGAAGGCAGCGCGGGGGTGGGGTGGGGGAGCGGTATCAGGCAGGGGCAAGGCCCGTGTCACTCATGACAACACCCCCTCCCCCGTAGACCCCTGCGGGCCATGCCCTGACAGCAGGGGCCGCGCACACCGGCTTCTGCATTACTGCGGCAGCGACTTTGGTGAGACCCCTGACCTTCGGCCCCTTCTGCTGACCCCGATGACCCTTAACTCCTCCTGGATAGTTGCTCTGACCCTCTCCGTTGACCTCAGCTGACCCCCAGTGTCACCTTCGTGCAGTGTTCCAGGCCCGCGTGCTGGGCCGCCACCGGCAGGCCGAGGAGACCCGCTATGAGGTGCGCGTCCTGCTCATCTACAAAAACCACTCACCGCTGCGCACTCGAGAGTATGTGTGGGCGCCAGGCCCCTGCCCCTGCCCACCACTGGCCCCCCATCGGGAGTACCTACTGGCTGTCCGGCGACTGGTCAGCCCCGATGGCACACAGGACCGGCTGCTGCTGCCCTACGCGGGCTATGCTCGGCTCTGGAGTCCGGCGGAGGACAGCCGCGTTCGCCTGGCTGCTCGCCGCTGTCCGGTCTAAACCTCCCGCCGCGCGAGCTCACCAGCTGCTGCTTCTGGTGTCGGGTGACTCAGAAAAATCTCCCGCCAGGATATTTCGAGACACTGTGTTTGTAACCTTGGCTGGCATGGAACTCGCTGCGTAGACCCGGCTGGCCTTGAATCACAGAGATCCGCCTGCCTCGGCCTCCCCAGTGCTGGGACTAAAGGCCTGCGCCGCCGGGCTACCTTTCCACCAAACGACTTTGGTCCATCCCTTTTAAAATTACTATTTAATTCCGAGTATAAGAACTCGGAAAAAGAACAAGGCCTTCCCCGCTGCTCATCAGCTCTCTAGGCTCAGGGACGCCCTAGCAGAGGCAGCTCAGACGGTGTGTCTAAATTACTGTCTTTTCCTGACACCCCCTCCCAGGGCACTGGACCCACGTGAGACCAGCACAGAGGTGTCAGAGTTTGGGGACACACAGAGAATCGGTGTGCCTCCTGACCTGGGCTCTGTCCAGGCTACCAGTTCATTTCAGTGTCTGTACATCATGGGTGTCTGTCCTATAGTCTCTCAGCAAGCCGTCCCCAGTGGGGTGTCCCTCTCTGGGTCCTGCCTCGGTCCTATGGTCTAACCTGTCCTCAGTGACATCCAGGACTGGGATCCAGAGGCCAGGGGACTGTCAGCCTTGCCTCGATCCTCCACAAGACCCCCTGTGGCTCTGACCCATCGCCTCGCCCTTCCAAAGGCCTCAGTTTCCCCATCTGTTAGCTCTGTCTACGAACATTTATTGAGCACTGACTGTAAGTGGGAGACCCAGCAAGTCCTGGGGAGGCATAGTACTGTTCTGGGATAAGCAGGGGTCATTTGTGTGGTTTGTTTGTTTGTTTGTTTTTGTTTGTTTTTCCGAGACAGGGTTTCTCTGTGTAGCTTTGCGCCTTTCCTGGAACTCACTTGGTAGCCCAGGCTGGCCTTGAACTCATGGAGATCCTCCTGCCTCTGCCTCCCGAGTGTAGGGATTAAAGGCGGGCGCCACCACCGCCCGGCTGGGTCATTTGTTTAATGGGTCTTTTATGGCACTGGGGTGTAGAGGGCACCAAGAATCTCCCCCAAATCCCACACCACGCGCAGCTGGGGTCTACAGGGATCTGCGGGGTCCTAGCGCCCCCTCGTGGCTGGACCACCGATTCCCAGGGTGGGAGATGGTCTGCAGGGCACAGCTCCAGCAGGCCGTGGCGACCTCACACTCACCTATAATGGCTGCCCAACGTGACCCAGGGTCATCTCGGGCCAGGGCCCGGCGCTGAGTCCAGTGCACATGAGAGGAGTAACCCGGAAGTAGCAGGAAGGCTCAGGGGGCTGGTGGTGCGGGTCAGCCGGGAGCATGAGGCCGGATGCTCCCCTGGGCACCGCGGCACTGTCCAGCCTGCCGGCTCCAGTGACAGACAGGTGGCTGTCCCCCAGAATGCCGTTCACCTCAGATGTGGCTCTGTGGTGACCAATAAAGGGGGGTGTTTTCACGTGAAAACACTGGGGGTCGTCAGTAACTGGAATAACCACAGGGAGACACCTTGCTGGCCCAGACCTGTGGCCCCAGTGGGGAATGGAGGCAGGGTGAGCATCAGGGCCACCTGGGAAACGTAAGGAAGACCCTGTCTCAAAATAAAGAGTAGGCGGAGGGGCCTGAGGCTGTGGTTCAGTTGGTAAAGTGTTGCTCCGTAAGCGGGAGGGCTTGAGTTCAAATCCTCAGGCGCTGTGTGAACAGCTGGGCAGAGCATCCCTGGGCTGATGGCCAGCCCTGCCAAATCCATGACTTCCCGTCAGTAAGGCCTCACATAGCCCAGGCTAGACCCTAAGTCACTATGCAGCTGAGGATGTCCCCCATCCTATCCTAACCCACACCTGGCTCTTATGTAGTTTAACAGGCAGGAGGAGGTTTCTGGCCTGGCGAGGAGGGCCCTCCCTTCCACTGCCTCCCCATTGGCTGCCCTGGGTGGGTGGGGCCCACCTCAGACGGGAGGCGCTTTTGCCAGTTCCCTCTTGCTGCCCCCCCCCCCGACGCCCAAGCTGGATTCCGCGCCCCCCTCTGCCTGTCCCTACCCACCCCCTCACCGCAGGCCACACGGTCAGATCAGACCAGCTGCGACAACCCATCTCTAGTGCCCAAGGGGCAGTCACTGGGACTGGGGAAGGTTAATCAGTGACTGCCCTGGATCCTTCCAGAGCAAAAGCCAAAGTCCTCCCCGAGCTCCGAGTTCCCGCAGGTCCCTCTGCCCTCAGGCTCCCTCCCTCTCCCGCCGCCGCCACCCACTCTGATCCAGAGACAACATGCCAGGCCCCATCCTGCACCAGGGCTTTGCATAGGCTGTGCCCTCTGCCCCGGGACCTTTGGACAGCAGCTCCCGTTGCCCCTGGCAAACAGTCTTCCTGACCTCACTTCCGCGATGATTTGGTTGAATTTGTTTTTATTACTTTCTTTAGGACTTAATATGTAAACCAGGCTAGCCTGGAACTCACCGTGTAGCTAGCCCTGGCTGTCCTGGAACTGCTCTGCAGATCAAGCTGGCCTCAGACTCATGGAGATCCTCCTGCCTGTGCCTCCTGAGTGCTGGGATTAAAGACCTGTGATACCTCACCCAGCCCAAATACTACTGAAAAGGTCTCATGTAGCCCAGGCTAGTCTCAAACTCCCTATGTAGCAGGGGATAGTCTTGAACTAATGAATGCGCTGAGCCCAGCATCTCGAAGTTCTTACCCTTCTCCACTGGAATGCACCGAGGTGGGGGGGGGGGAACTGTGGACTGCTCTGCGCTGTTCCATTTTTTTAAAATTGTGTTGGATGCATAGAGGCCACACATCCCTAGCAGGGAGAGACTGAGTTACACAGTACTGCTCGTGACAGTCACCCTAGGAACCACTTGGCCACAGCTATAAACCGTCAGCGTTTATCGCTGACCCCACTGTGGCTTCTACTGGAGATTCCTTTCCTTGCTAGGTAGGGGTGGCAAGCTCAGTGAAAGTGAGGGGGCGTGGTCAGGGTGGAGCCCCGCCTAGAATCCCCAATGAGGGGTTGGGGGCGTGGTCAGGGAGTGGAGCACAGGTCCAGTCTTAAGGAATCCCTTGTTTCCATCCCAGAACTATGAAAAATAAATCCTAATCACTGACTAGGTCTTGGTCTGTGGCCTGGCTGTCTGCAGGGCACTAGTCTGGACTTAGCTCTGTGCCACACCGATCCCAGCCCCCACTCCGCGAGGCAGAAGAGTCAGGTGTCAGAGCGGCTCTCTCACGTGGTCACCTCCTCGACACTGCCTTCCTCTCCAAGCAAACCCAGGATGTGGATTCTCTCCACCTCTGCCTCTGAGATGAGGGGACAAACTTGGCCACAGCCTATGACCGGGGTGTTGTGTGTGGGGTGTGATTGATCTGTGTGGTGTGACTGTTGTGGGGACTGACATTTCTCCCTGGGGAGGGAGGAGGGGGAACAGGACCAGGTGTGACGCTGTTACAGAGGACCCAAGTTCCGTTCCCAGCACACATGTTGGTGGCTCACACCGGGAACTGGTACCTCTGGCATCTGGGCACCTCATGCACAGACCAACACAGACAAATATAACAATTAGAAATCTTAGCCGGGCGTTGGTGGCGCACGCCTTAAATCCCAGCACTCGGGAGGCAGAGGCAGGAGGATCTTTGTGAGTTCGAGGCCAGCCTGGGCTACAGAGCAAGATCCAGGAAATGCGCAAAGCTACGAAGAGAAACCCTGTCTCGAAAAAACAAAAAACAAAACAAACAAACAATTAGAAATCTTAGAAAACCTCGAGAAACCTTTCTGGTCTTAGGAACAGTAACAGGGAGGGGACTGGTCACTCTGGCTGGGGTGACCCCCCACTCCCAGCCGGACCGGCTCATGGCATGTCTTTGGCCCGTGGATGCCCTATCGGGAGTGAATACTAACACTATTTTTCCCGTGCAGGGTGGCTCAGAACTTGGGCGGCTGAGGCAGGAGACTGTATGTTCCTGGCCAGCCTGAGCTACACACCAAAATGCTGTCTCAGGGAGGGACACACGTGTTTTCTGCCTGGGCTTGCGCATGCCTTGGCACCTTTGGCAGGACTCAAGGTAGGTGACTTTGCCTTCCCCGGCCTCTGTTTCCTGGGGCCTGACCATGTGGTTGGTGTTAATTCCTGATAGCCCCGCCCAGCAGCTGAGCGGACACACTCGGGAGCCTGAGCCGGTGACTTTATTGCGTGCCTTGGAGGATAGATGTTACACGTGGGACCCCAGATGGTGTTTCGTGTGCTACTGCAGTGGTGTTTCCTGTGGGGCTCCCGTGGAAGATGTTTCACATGGAATCCATGGGCAGGTTTTACATGTAGGGGCCCAGCGGCTGGGTGTTTCACATGGTGGCGTGGGCAGATGTTTGCTTTTGTTCCGTAGGTGGGCAGATGTTCACTGTGGCTCTCGTGGACGGGTGTTGGATGTGGCTCTCATATGGTGCTCCAGTGGTCTAGTGTTTTTGCGTGGCTCCCGTGGGCAGGGGTCCAGGCGCGGCCTAGTATGCCAGGTGCTGTAAAAGCCAGCAGTGCCTTGGGCAGCGCAGCTGGTAACTATAACCCGGCCATTTACAGGTGATCTCCGTGGTGGACTCGGACATATACTCCAGAGAGGAATCCGAGTGACAGGGGGCCAGCTCGGGCACCGAGCTGGTGGCGGCCAGCTCCGAGGCCTGGCTCTTCTGCCCCTGCTTGTTGTTCTTGGAACCCGCATCCCCTGGATCGCTGCCAGCCTGGTTGTGATCAGGGGACGGGCTGGGCGACTGCGCCCTGGGCGAGCCCTGGTTGGAGACGCTGACGCGCTGCGTGGAGGTGGGTGCCGATGCTGCTGTGGCTGCTGCTGACCGGCCGCTCGGCTGAGCCGAGGCTGAGGCCTGAGGGTTCTGCTGGTTGGCTCCCATGTGACGGCCTGTTGTCCGAGAAGTTCCTGCGGTCCGGACCCCTGACTGTACGAATCCCCCAGAGCGCATGGCCGGTTGAGAGGACCCCAAGGAGGTACTGGGCAGCCGGGTACGCTGTGCCGGCCTGGAAGACACACTGCCCCGGCTGTGATGGCCCCGGGCCTTGCTGGGAATCTGGGAGCCGCTGACTGAGCCGGTGGCCAGCTGGCCCCGGGACGCGTTAGTGGAACCTGGGCTGACTGGAGACGGAGACTGCCCGTTCACCGCCCGTGACGGGCTTCCTGTCGGCTTGCTTGGGCTCGAGACTCGGCGCTGATGTCGGGTCTCCGTGTGGGAGTCCAAGGAGGAGTCAGAGGCCTGGGCGTCAGCTGTGTGTTCCTTGTCATTGTCCAGGGGCTCCGCACACAGACTGCCATGGGACCTCACTTGTGCTTCAAGAGCGGGGTCTGACTTGTCTTGGCTGTGGAGAGGAAAAGGATGGCGGTGAGGGCGGATGAGGCTGGCTGGGGAGCCCGTGGGAATGTGCCGTCAGCTCAGCTGCAGAGGCAAGCGGGTCACCCCCTGCTGACATCTGAACACAGCCCCACTCTGCTCCTCGGGGGCGCATGCACACACTCGTCCCCAGAGCAGCACGCACCACCATACACAGGCACACAGATGCAGAGCCACACACGACACCCACACAGAATGCATAAGAACCCTGCACAACCCCTCCTGAGGAATTACATACGGTCCTGTTCCAGAGCGGCTGGGGTTTCCGTTGTTGATGCTGGGGTGACGAGAGCCCGACCCCGAGCTAGGGCCTGCAGTACTGGTTCCCGACAGCCAGGGAGAGAGAGGCACAGTAAGAGAAAAGCGGAGCCATGCAGGGGTGGTCAGGATGCAGGGCAGGGGCGAAGCCAGAGTCAGGAGGCTCAAGGCCAGAGGGGCAGACAGAGAGGGCCAGCTGAGACCCAGGAGCCAGAGAGGGCGGGGGTGACCCCGTCACACCTGTCACCCCAGTACTCAGGAAGGCAAGAAGATGAATATGAAAAGGTCACCCTCACCTATTTAGTGAGCTAGCCTGGGCTACACGAAATCCTTTCTGTCCCAAAATAAATGAACTAGCCATGTGTGGTGGCACACACCTTTAATCCTAGCTCTCAGGAGGCTTGGATAGGTGGATCTCTATGAGTTCCAGGCCAGCCTGGTCTACAAAGAAGATCCCGTCTCAAAACAAACAAACAAACCCAGGATCCAGATCCAGCCCACTGGGCGTCTACCCCAAGTACACACCGTCCCGAGTTATCCCAGCTGCCACGTCCAACACTCTTCCGCTGAGCTGATTCACGGCGCTGTCTAGAGCCACGTGGTGTTTTAGAAACAGTGGTCGTATGACGCGATGGTACAGTATTAGCGCCCCATTCCAGGGCCCCGGAGTCATGCAGAATAACAGGAAGGCGCACTGCATGGGGACACAGCACGTTGTCACACAGGCCCTGCTCCCACACGAGGACACAGCACACTGTCACACAGGCCCTGCCCACCACACGGGGACACACCACACTGTCACACGGGCCCTGCCCACCACACCACACTGTCACACGGCCCTGCCCCACACGGGGACACAGCACACTGTCACACAGGACCCTGCCCACCTTGCCCGCGTAGTAGAAAGGGAACCAGAACAGGAGTAGATCGCTGAAGAACTCGACCAGACCGAACAGGGCGTACACCACCCAGTAGGTTAGCCACACAGTGTCGTCTTCCTTGCTTGGGCTCTCGATGGCTTTGACTCTGTCCAGACGGGAATGCACATGGCTACTCAGGTGCTCCCCGGGAACCCCAGAGCCCGCCCCGCCCCGCCCCCCGGCCCCGCCCCCCGCCCCGCCCGCGGCCCCGCCCGCCCGCGGCCCCACCCGCCCCGCCCCCGCCCGCGGCCCCGCCCGCACTCACGAAGCATATGCGGGGTATACAAATCCGATGACATTGCACAGTAGAGACGCCCCGTAGCCGAACAGAAGATACAGGCTTAGGAGGGCGAGGGCTCCTGGAAGACAAGGGTGGCCTGCAATGTCTCTGGTGTCGTCTGCAGCCTGCACCTCCTTCCTGGGCAATGCATCCCGGCTGCTGCCTTGAACCCTGGTCTCATGTCTGCTGTATCTCCCTCATGGGGTGGGAGCGGCCGAGTGCCCCAGAGCTGGCAAGGACCTCATTCAGCTCCAGGCTGGGGCTCGGTTTGGGGTCAAGAGTTCGTTCGTTTGTTTGTTCTTTTTTTCTTTGTCTTTTTCTTTGAGACAGGGTCTCACAATGCAGTCCTGGCTGGCCTCAAACTCACCGAGAGCTGCCTGCTGCCATCTCCCGAGTGCTGGGATCAAAGGTGTGCTCTGCCGTGTTGGCTGATTTTTTTGTTGTTTGTTTGTTTGTTTTTTAAGATTGTGTCTTGCTTTGTAGCCCAGACTGGCCTTGGACCCTGGCTCCTCCTATCTCAGCCTCTGGAGTGCTAGTGTGATAGTGTACACACAGAGTACACTTCTATGCCGTGAGTTCAGTGCCAGCCTGGGCTACGTGAATCCATGTCTCAAACCCCGCTACCTAAAGAGGGTTGATCCGATGCTTTCCATGCGAGCATGGTGACTTGGGCTTGGGCCCCCAGCACATGCCACCAAAAGAAAGCAAACAGGCTTGCTGCCCTATGTCTGCTGCCCCGGCACTTGGCAGAGGGGACAGAGACGAACGGATCCTTGGACCTCATTAGTCAGTGTCACCAAAGCAGCAAGCTGCAGGTCCCGGGAAACGCCGTCTCCAGACAGGGGAGAGTGGCCGGCCAGAGGGTGCAACAGGGAAAGACACTTGCCAAGTAATCGGGGACGCCCGATCTGATGGCTCCAGCAACTCGATGGGAGGAGACACACACACTCACACTCACACACTCACTCACACTCTCACGCACACACATTCACACACACTCACACACACATACACACACTCACACTCACACACCCTCACACACATCCTCACACACACTCTCTCTCCTTGTTTGTTTGGAGGGGGCTATGCTATTCCATGTTCTACAGTTCCACCGATCAGATCTCCACACGCTGGAGTGTCCACGGGCCAGTGAGGCCGGCCCTGTAGCTCCCTCGCTCTCCCTTACCACATTCGAGGGAGCGGCCTTCTGGCCACTAAGACATTCTTAGCAATGAAAAGCCTGGGGCTTTGGCTGCCTTTGTAAACTTGATGCTAGAAAGGGTCATGGGGAGGGGGGCTGGAGAGCTGGCTCAGCGGTTAGAGCACTGGCCGTTCTTCCAGAGGTCCTGAGTTCAATTCCCAGCAACCACAAGGTAGCTCTCAACCATCTGTGATGAGATCTGGCGCCCTCTTCTGGCCTGCTGGGCCAGATACATGCAGACAGAACACTGTGTACATAATAAATAATCTTTAAAAAAAAAAAAAAAGGGTCATGGGAGAGCTGGGAGCCTGTGGGAAGGTGCTGGGGGCCTGAGGCCTTGTGCACTCTAGGGAAGGTCAGAGGTTAGGCTGAGCTGACAGATGGGAGAGCTTATCTGTGAGAGGGGACCTTTGCCCTCGGGGTAGCTGGGGCCCAGATGTCTCCTCCTTCCTTCCCCCAGACTGTTATCTGCTGGGACACAGGCTTCTGTGTCTTAGGTCAGGGTGCCTGCCCCTCCTTCCACCTGCTCTGGGTCTTATCCTCCAGGACCTGAGGCTCAAGAGGAGGGGGACCCAGCGGGCCCCAGCGGGCTAGGGTCACCTTCCCATCACTGCCCTGAGTCTAAGCTGCCCGCCTCATTTCGGGCCTGGGGGCACAGGGTGGCCATTTGGAGCAGCTGAAACCTAAGAATCCATCTCTATTGGGATAAGTGTCCTGAAGCAGGTGGGGGATGCCACCCCGTCTCTGGGATTGATGGGGGAAGGGCTGCCCCAGTGTACTGGGCCCTCAATCTCTTTAACTGCAACCTCAGCGGGAGGAGGATAATCGTGGACACCAAGCCCATAGGGCAGGGAGAGGAGGCTCGGTGAAGAGGGGCAGGACGTGGAGAGATGGACAGCTTTCCAACACAGCCCTGACCCCTGTGCCTCAGTTTCCATCCTGGAGACACCCAAGCTGTTCCCCTCCTGGCCACCCCCTCCCTGGGTACTATGATGTAATTTCCCTAGTGATGGTGAAACCCTGATCAGAGGTTGCAGTCTGTACCTGGGGCCATGCACAGTGGGAGTGTCACCCCAAGGAGAGGGGCATCCTGGGATCTGGGCACAGATATAACACACACACACACACACACACACACACACACACACACACACACGGGACGGGAGTCCACCCTCCAGCCAGCGAGGAAGTGAGAGAACACAGAACTCTTGGGATCCGTCTGTCTGGAGAAGGGGCTTCATGACCTGGGATACAGGTCACATAGAACCCCACAGCCTTGTGATTCAGGAAGGGACTTCAGGACAAGGCTGTGGGATTCTGAAGACACAAAAAGGGGGCACACGGAAATCATTTTGGAGAGACCCAGGGGCCCTTATCACACTTGCAGAAAGGCCTGAACTAGAATGGACCTACAATTGGGATACTTGGATGGTTCCTCCCCCAGGCTCCCAACCCCCCAAATCCCAGCTGACACCTCAGTTAAACATTGACTCAAAGCTATTGTGTTGCGGCAAGAGGAAGAGGTCAGGGTGCTGGGTCAGTCTCCATGTTCCAGAGATGCATGGAGAATTTCTCCATGAGAATATTCGAGAAGGGTTTGGGAACACGCAGGGGACTGAGTGGGGGCGTCCCTTGTTTCTCCACCCACACAGGGGTCAGCTGGGCCACTGGAAAAACCAGACTTGCAGGAACTTGGGGCCTGGTATGCAGCCAGGGCCCCAGGAAGAGGCAGGCTGCACCGCTTCGGAACACTAGGGTGGCCTTTTCCAAAGACCTTGGAGAAAAGGCAGACAAATTAAAGACCCTCTTCTCCAGAATCTAGAATAAGACCCCACAGGCAGGTCAGAGTCCTCAGGCGTCGGGGTCCATGGGGGAACCAGAACATGTTCCCCTTGCATGGATGAGGACTCAGGACATCTTAGTTTCCTGTTGGACACTCAGCTGTGCACCTCTTCCCAGGCAGGATGGGACCCTAGAGTCAGGTCCGGGTGCCTAGACCCTCACGAGGCCTTTCGCCAGGTCCCTCTGGGACCTGAGATAAGCAATCCTTCCAGATCTGAGTCTTTACGGCCTTGCAGAGGCCCTCAGGGACCTGGGATGTGAACCCCGTCCAGGTAGGTCAGAGTCGCCAGGACCTCACGACGCCTAAACAAGGACTCGGGATGTGAGTCCCTCTTAGGGATACCGCAGCTAGGTCTGAGCTCCCAGAGCCTCCCATAACCCGTCGGAGACCTAAGATGGGAACCCCTCCCAGGGTGAGGGCACCCAAGCCTTCACGGTGCCCGTCCGGTCCTTGGGCCATGGCCCCCTTTCCAGGGATGGAACCCAGGACCAGGTCTGGGTTCCCGGGGCCCCCTGGAACCCGTCTAGGACCCGCGACGCGCGCCCTTGCCAGGGGTGGGACCCAGGACCTCACGGCGCCCGTCGGCGACCCGCGACGTGCACCCCTCTTCCAGGCTCACCCACGGCGAGATACCGCTTCTCTACACCGGTCCTGGCTTCGAGCGCCCCGAGCGCTTCGGTGGCAACGTTCTTCTGTTCTAGAAATCGCTCGAAGCGCTGGCGCAGACCGTCCATGGCAGCGGCGGGCCCGGGGCAGCCCGCTCAAGCACACCCGCAGCCTCGCGCACCGGCCGCCTCGAGAGCGCACGGCCCTGACCGCCCGCGCACCGCCCGGCCCCGCCCCCGACCCGCTGCTTTCAGCCCCCCGCCCTGGCTCCGCCCCCGGCTCCCGACTCTGGCCAATGGGAGGGCAAGGCGGACAAAGGAGGTGGGGCCTGCCCCGTCTCCCCCGCCGCATGGCCCTCTGGCCAGGGTGGAGGCCGGCGGAGCCTCGAGGAGGCCGGAGGGGGCGGGGCGCCAGGCTACCGGTGCGTTGATTGGTCAAGAGGGAGTGGCACGGTACTGATTGGACAAGCCGTTGATTATTGACGGTGAGCGGTTAAAAGTGGGTGGAGCTAGGCGAGGAACAGGTGGGAGGTGCCCGGTTAGGGTCAGTGCTGATTGGACAGGCTAGAGAAGGCGGGGTTGATCACAAAGGGGGAGGGACTACGGTGGAAAAGAACGATGCTGATTGGAAGACCTGGGGAGGCCGGGCTGACTCTCGGAGGAGGGGCATAGAGGAAAGTGGGCGGAGCCAAATAGAAGGTGGAGGGTGCCCCTGTGATCTTGAACCTGCTCCTAAGGGCCCAATAGAGGGGTTGTCCTTGTATAAGTGGGGAAACTGAGGCCCCCGACAGCTTAGGTCTGTGTGGATGTCTCTCCATGCGGGATATCGCCACCCCTCATGGGTAGGGGGGGAAGAGGAAGCCGCAGGGCCCCTTGGGAGTTGAAAGCTTCAGGGTTGCTATGGTGTCCGGGATGGGGTGGCTTCCGGAGGCCCCGCCCCCCGCCCCGCCCCCCGCTATGCGGCCCTCCCCGACTGCGCTGTGGCTGGGTCTGGCCTCGGCTTTGGCCCTCCTGGCTGTGGGGTGGGCCTCAGCCCGGGCCCCTGTCTATGTCAGCAGCTGGGCCGTGCGGGTGACCAAAGGTTACCAGGAGGCTGAGCGCCTGGCACGTAAATTTGGCTTCGTCAACCTGGGACAGGTGGGTGGGACCTGGATGGACGGGACACGGGGTGGGGACCTGGAGGACCCGGACAGGTGGGAGGGGGTCCCTCAGGTATGAAGAACGCGTCTGCGTGCCCCCCACCCCATCCGTGTTCAGTTTGGGACCCCGCCGCGGAAACTGGACTCCGTCCTCGGGGGACTCTGTCCAAGGAGCAAGGTCCCAGCCGATGCCCCTGTCCGTCCCAGATCTTCCCTGACGACCTGTATTTCCATCTACGGCACCGGGGTGTGGCCCAGCAGTCCCTGACCCCGCACTGGGGCCACCGTCTGCGCCTGAAGAAAGAGCCCAAGGTGAGTGAGCCCATGGCTGCGATCGAAGGACAACCAGCCGCCTTCCGTCCGTCTGGTTCTTGTTATGAGAGGCCTGTCGGTTTGCGAAGTGGGGCCTGCCTGGGGAAGTCATGGAAGAGCATGGCATCTCCACAACATGGCACTGGGGGGCTCTTACTGGTGGGCCCCGCGCCGCTTCTCAAGGATGGAGGTCCTCGGGCACTACTCCTTTCCCCGCTCCAAGCCCTGAGATGTAGGGAAGGGAACTGGTCCATTTCAACACCCCGGAACACTGTGTCCCAGGCGAGAATCAGTGAGTGTGCAGCTGAATCGGGAGGGAGCAGAGCCCATGGTGTGTGGGGAACTTCTCTAAGCACATCCACAATGGGCCAGTCCTCCCTTAGGAACAGCTCTTAGCAAGGACCCGGCATGGAGTTGCGGTAGTGTGGCCACAGTGGGTCACAAGATGCACTCAGGAGGTGCTCACCTTCAGCATCAGGAACTGTCTTAGTTACTGTGCTACTGCAGTGACAAAAAACGCCATGATCAAGGCAACTTATAGAAAGAAGAGTTTATTGGAGCGTGCAGCGTCAGAGGACGAGTCCGTGAACCCCACGGCGGGGAGCATGGCAGCAGGCTGGCACGTGGGGCAGTGGCTGTGAGCTGACATCCTTATCCACAAGGAGGAAGCAAAGAGCCCTCCTGGGAGACTGACCTCAAGGCCTTCGCCAACAAGGCCACAGCTTCTAGTCCTTCCTAAACCAACTGGGCACCAAGCATTCCAACAGAAGAGTCCTTCCAACCACCACAGGGACTGTCTTCAGAGCCAAACCCCGAGGAAAGGGGGAAGACCAACAGGAGGAGGAGGAAGGGGGAGAGAGTGTGGAGCGAACGAGAGAGGAGAGGAGACGAATGGGTGGATGGAGAAGGGGACCTGAGCTGGTTTTGACTGGCAGAACAGCACACATGAAGGTCCTGGGGTGAAAGAGAACACATGAGCTCGTCCCTGGTTGCTGGCTGTGGCTGAGTGAGGGGCAGGCTGACTGCTGAAGGCCAGTGGGGCGATAGGTGTGCTGATGTTGGACCAAGGGGGAGGTGACAGGGCCCAGGGCTCAGCGGGCAGAGCACTTGCTCAGCAAGCAGGCAGTCCTGGGGTCCACGCAGTGAGCAGGCAGGAGAGCACACACTCGTCGTCAGCGACACACAGTTTGAGGCCACTGGGCCCTATCTCAGAAAACAGAGGTAAGGGCTGGAGAGATGGCTCAGTGGTTAAGAGCACTGACTGCTCTTCCAGAGGTCCTGAGTTCAATTCCCAGCAACCACATGGTGGCTCACAACCACCTGTGATGAGATCTGGTGCCCTCTTCTGGCCTGCAGCCATATATGCAGGCAGAATACTGTATACATAATGAATAAATAAATCTTTAAAAAAAAAAAAAAAAGAAAAAAAAAAACAGAGGTAGAAACAGAGAGCCAGGGAGTCGGCTCAGAGGTAAAGATGCCTGCGGCCTGGCTGGCTGAGCTCAGGTCCCAGGATCTACATAGTGGAAGGAGAAACTGACTCCCCCGTTACTTTTTTAAAAATGCAAACACTTTTTAATCTGTATCTCCTTTGATTGACATTAGTGTTTGTCCGGCTTGTCTGTACATGCACCACATGCTCGCAGGTCCCGAGGGGGTCAGAAGAGGGCACGAGAGCTACTTGGAATTTGTCCCTGATGGTTGTGAGCCGCCATGTAGATCCTGGGAATGGAACCCCAGTCCCCTGCAAGAGCGGCCAGTGCTCTTAATCACTGAGCCACCTCTCCAGCTACACACACACACACACACACACACACACACACACACACACACGAGAGAGAGAGAGAGAGAGAGAGAGAGAGAGAGAGAGAGAGAGAGGGGACACATGTAAAACAAGTGGGAAGAGCAGACACACGGAGGTGGTGGAAGTTGTGTGGCATGGGACCAGGGGTGTCCTGACCCAGAAAGAGTGTTGGAGTGGGGGGTGTTCAAAGTGCTGCTGGGCTGGGAGTCGGGGGACACACCTTTGACCCCAGCATTCCAAAGGCAGCCAGCTTAGTCTACACAGGGAGTTCCAGGCCCGTCAGGGCTACACAGTGTGACCCTGTCTCAAAAGAAAAATCTAGTGCCCTGGGAGGGAGCCAGCAGGACTTGGCGAGAAGGATCTGGAACAAGGACAGAGGAGTAGGGTTGGGACCAGAAGAGCCACACTGGTTCCCAGCAGCTTCACTCATGCATCCTCAGGCCTCAGTGGTCTCTGAGAACACAGCTTGAGGATCGTGGGCGACCCAAGAGCAGTCCAAGCTAACATTCCTATCTCTTCAGAAGGACGTCCATGGAGTTCCACAGCCTCCTGCCCACATTCCCACCCCCTGGAGGCAGTGGCCAGTCCAGCCCCTGTGTCCCTCCCTCTGCAGGTGCAGTGGTTTGAGCAACAGACTCTGAGGCGGCGGGTGAAGCGCTCCCTGGTGGTGCCCACAGACCCTGGTTTTCCAAGCAATGGTACATGGTGAGCGCTTGGGCTGGACTGGGGGGGGGCAGGGCAGGGGAGGGGAGGGCACCAGCCTGAGCACCACTGACCTAGGTTCCTCTTCGTTTGCCATAGAACAATGAGATACAGCCAGATCTCAATATCCTGAAGGTCTGGAACCAGGGACTGACCGGCCGGGGAGTGGTGGTCTCCATCTTGGATGACGGCATTGAGAAGGACCACCCGGACCTCTGGGCTAATTATGTGAGTCCTTGGGCTAGAGTTCAGAGGTTAGAGCACTGGCTGCTCTTCCAGAGGTCCTGAGTTCAGTTCCCAGCACCCACATGGTGGCTCACAACCATCTGTGATGAGATCTGGCGCCCTCTTCTGGCCTGCAGGCAAAACACTATGTACATAAATAAATAAATCTTTTTTTTTGGGGGGGGGGGTTGAGGCAGGGTTTCTCTGTATATCCCTGGCTGTCCTGGAACTCGTTCTGTAGACCAGGCTGGCCTCCAACTCACAGAGATCCGCCTGCCTCTGCCTCCCGAGTGTTGGGGTTAAAGGCGTGCGCCACCACCGCCCGGCTAAATAAATAAATCTTTTAAAAAAAATTATGTGAGTCCTCCCAGGACCCCCAGTTCCATCCCCTCATCCCTGTCTCTCTTTCCCTGCTCGCCTTCCAGGACCCTCTGGCCAGCTATGACTTCAATGACTATGACCCAGATCCCCAGCCTCGCTACACACCCAGCGATGAGAACCGGTGAGTGGGTGCCGAGGTACCCCTGGGCCTGCAGAAATGCCATTCCAAGGTGGGCCGTGACACATGTCTGTCTGCTTTCCTCCTTGCCCGGAAACAGGCATGGGACCCGCTGCGCAGGGGAGGTGTCTGCCACAGCTAACAACGGCTTCTGTGGCGCTGGTGTGGCCTTCAATGCCAGGATTGGAGGTACCAGGGGTGGAGGCCGGGGGACGCTAGGATAAGCTTGACCAGTGGAAGAACACTACTCCCACCCCCTTCCCGTTCCCACCACTGGGCGGGGCCAGGCCCCAGGCTGAGGGCGACTGAAAGGTGGCAGCGGGGAGGTGGCCGGGAAGGGCAACCAGCGCGGGCGCTGGTGCAAGGCCCACGCCCACCCGCGCAGGCGTGCGCATGTTGGATGGAACCATCACGGACATCGTGGAGGCACAGTCCCTCAGCCTGCAGCCGCAGCACATACACATCTACAGCGCCAGCTGGGGGCCCGAGGATGACGGTCGCACGGTGGACGGGCCGGGCATACTCACTCGGGAGGCCTTCAGGCGTGGCGTGACCAAGGTGCCAAGGGCGCGTGCGCACCCTGGGCGGAGGGGACCAGGCCCCAAGGCTGGAGGGCTGACCGCGTTCCGGGTCACTCTGCACCCAGGGCCGCCAAGGGCTGGGCACACTGTTCATCTGGGCCTCGGGAAACGGCGGCCTCCACTACGACAACTGCAATTGTGATGGCTACACCAACAGCATCCACACGCTGTCCGTGGGCAGCACCACGCGGCAGGGCCGGGTGCCCTGGTACAGCGAGGCCTGCGCCTCCACCTTCACCACCACCTTCAGCAGCGGGGTGGCCACCGACCCTCAGATCGTGAGCACCGGGCCAGCCCGCCCCGCAGGGACCAGGCCCCGCCCCGCAGGGACCAGACCACGCCCCCGCAGGGACCAGACCCCGCCCCGCAGGGACCAGGCCCCGCCCCGCAGGGACCAGACCCCGCCCCGCCCCGCAGGGACCAGACCCCGCCCGCGCAGGGGACCAGACCCCGCCCCGCCCCGCAGGACCAGCCCCGCCCGCAGGGACCAGACCCGCCCCCCCCCCCCCCCGCAGGACCCCCCGCCCCGCAGGGACCAACCGCCCCGCAGGGACCAGGACCCGCCCCGCAGGGACCAGACCCGCCCCGCAGGGACCAGACCCGCCCCCGCAGGGACCAGAGCCCCGCCCCGCAGGGACCAGACCCCCCCCCCCCCCCCCCCCCCCCCCCCCCCCCCCCCCCCCCCCCCCGCAGGGACCAGACCCCGCCCCGCAGGGACCAGACCCCGCCCCCGCAGGGACCAGACCCCGCCCCCGCCCCGCAGGGACCAGACCCCGCCCCCGCAGGGACCAGGCCCCGCACCCCGCCCCCGTAGGGACCAGACCCCGCCCCGCAGGACCAGGCCCGCCCGCCCCGTCGCGGCCCCCCCGCCCTCGTGCGCCTTCCCGCCCCGCAGGCCCTCCGACTCTTCCAAAACTAGACGCAACCACCTCGGCCCATTGGCAACGCCGCTCTGCCTCACGGGCAAGATCCGCGCCAGTGCCGGCCGCCTGTATCCCCGCCGCCCGTGTCCCCGCCGCCCGTGTCCCCGCCACCCGTGTCCCCGCCACCTGCAGACCCTGCCTCTGCTGGGCTGGCTGAGGTCCCCACCCACACGGACACACCACACACACACACACACACACACACACACACACCACACGAGTCACGGCCCCTACCACTTCTCTCTCGAGGCTGAGGCCTGGTGACCCAGCTCGCCTGTCCCCGGATGGGGGCCAAGTACCAGGGCCCGAGTCTCAGTCTTCCTTGGCACTTTTTTTTTTTTCATTTTGTTTTTTTGAGACAGGGTTTCTGTGCAGCCCTGGCTGTCCTGGATCTCACTCTGTAGACCAGGCTGGCCTCGAACTCACAGAGATCCGCCTGCCTCTGCCTCCCCAGTGCTGGGATAAAAGGCGTGTGCCTCCCGGCCTGGTCTTGGTACTTTTTAGATGTAGGGCTGTGTCATTTTGAACGCAGTCCACAGTGGTTTTGGAGCCTAGTCCTTAGCAGTTTTAGACCTCAGCCCTTCGTAATGGTTGAGCTCAGTCCTCAGTACTTGCTAAACTTAGTCGTTAGTATTCACCATGTAGACCAGGGCAGCCCGGAAGTCACACTACGCCTGCTTCCGCCCCAGGAGTGCTGGGGTTGAACGCCTGCATCACCAGGCCTGGGGCTTTTAGTACCTTTCGAGCTTAGTCCTCGGTGCCTTCATACCTAGCTCAATCCTCAGCACTTTGTGGACTTAGTCCCTAGTACCTTCCAAACGAGTCCTCGCCTGGGCCGCGCCCTGGGCTCAAGATCCGTCTGTCCCCAGGTCACCACGGACCTGCACCACCAGTGCACAGACAAGCACACGGGCACCTCGGCCTCCGCGCCCCTGGCCGCTGGCATGATCGCCCTGGCTCTGGAGGCCAAGTAGGTGACCTGGGGCCCCGCCCACCTCCCCGCCCCCACGGGCGGCGCCCGGCTCACCCGCCCTCGCCCCCCCAGCCCGCTCCTGACCTGGAGGGACCTGCAGCACCTGGTGGTCCGCGCGTCCAGGCCGGCGCAGCTGCAGGCGGAGGACTGGAGGATCAACGGCGTGGGGCGCCAAGGTGCGGCGGGGCCAGGCAGGGGACCGGGGAGCCGTGCGCGCAGGGCGAGTGACGGTTCCCCTCCCGTGCAGTGAGCCACCACTACGGCTACGGGCTGCTGGACGCGGGGCTCCTGGTGGACCTGGCTCGCGTGTGGCTGCCCACGCAGCCGCAGAAGAAATGTGTCATTCGGGTGGTGCACACCCCCACGTGAGGGAGGCCCCGCCCCGCCCCGCCGGGGAGGGTCCAGCCACGCCCGCTGGAGGGAGGCCCCGCCCACACCCCAGGAGGCAGGTCCAGGTCTCCACCCTGCACGTTGTTGCAGCCTCCCCTACCTCCCCACCCTAGTCCAAGGCAGGGAAGATGCCCCGAAGCCTCAGATTACCCATCTGAGGAAGGAGAGTGCCCTCAGGCCCTCGGACCCCCAGACCCGCCTCCCGGCGCCACCCGGCCCACGGCAGGCCCACAGGACCGTCCTCACCTTACCAGCTCCATCCTGCCCCGGATGCTGGTGTCGAAGAACGTGTCTGCGTGCTCTTACGGCTCGCACCGCCTCATCCGCTCGCTGGAGCACGTGCAGGTGCAGCTGTCCCTGTCCTACAGCCGCCGCGGGGACCTGGAGATCTCGCTCACCAGCCCCATGGGCACGCGCTCCACGCTTGTGGCCATCAGGTGTGAGATCCTCCGGTGGCCCTGTGGGCGAGGGCAGCCCTGCCCGGCCGCGGCAGGCACCCCAGCGGGCGGGCCTGAGAGGACGCGTGTTAAACGCCACCGCCCTGTGTCTCCCGTGCCGCCCGCCGGCCACAGACCCTTGGATATCAGCGGCCAAGGCTACAACAACTGGATCTTCATGTCCACCCACTACTGGGATGAGGACCCGCAGGGCCTGTGGACCCTGGGCCTGGAGAACAAGGGCTACTACTTTAACACAGGTGAGAGCTGGCTGCGCTGCTGGGATGCGGGCTGCAGGGCTGCTGGGATGCGGGATGCAAGGCTGCGGCTGCTGGGATGCGGGCTGCAGGGCTGCTGGGCTGCGGGATGCAGGGCTGCTGGGATGCGGGATGCAGGGCTGCTGGGATGCGGAATGCGGGATGCAAGGCTGCTGGGATGCGGCTGCGGGATGCGGGATGCAAGGCTGCGGGCTGCGGCTGCTGGGATGCAGGATGCAAGGCTGCAGGGCTGCTGGGATGCGGGATGCAGGGCTGGGATGCGGGATGCAGGCTGCAGGCTGCGGGCTGGGGCTGTTGGGCTGCAGGGGCTGCTGGGCTGCAGGGCTGTGGGATGCGGGCTGCAGGGCTGGGGACCCTCCCTGTTGTAGTTGACTCACAACCACAGAGGGTCCCAGGGGTTTTCTTGGAGAGACCATACAACAGTTACTTTAGCACACAGTAGGTGTTTTTACCCGAGGAAGGTGGGTCCCAGACACTGGTGCACAGTAGGTGTACAGTTACGGGGAAACATGGGGGAGGAGGATCTGACCACTGGGACACAGTAGGTGTAGTGCCGTTACCTGAAGGAAGTGGATGGGGGGCGGTCTGAGCACAGTGGCGCACAGTAGGTGCAATCACCTGAGGAAGGGAGGGGAGTCTGGCCATCGGTACACAGTATGTGTGCAACAACCTGGGAGAGTCATGGGGGTGGTCTGACCAGTGGTGAACAATAAGGAATTAACTACCTGAGGGATAAGATGAGATCTGGCCACCAGCACACAGTAGGTGTGTAGCCGCCAGGCTCAGTTGATATGGGGCCCTGGGTGGGAGCCACTGAGGTTGGCTACAGAGCCTGGCAGGCCACCGACAGCCTGCCCCCTGGTGCCCACCACGACCCCTGCCCAGGAACTCTGTTCTACTACACGCTGCTGCTGTACGGGACGGGCGAGGACATGACGGCGCGGCCCCAGGGCCCCCAGGTGACCAGCCGCGCGCGCGTGCGTGCAGAGGGACACAGAGGGGCTGTGCCAGGGTGAGTGGCCGCAGCGCATGGTCACTTGTCGGGGGAGGAGGCGCAGCGGCCCGGGATGGGTGGGCGGGCACTGGCTGTCCCCTCCAGCGGCAGCCTCACCCCATTCCCATTCTGTCCCTGTACAGAAAGCCATGTTCCCCCCGCCGGCCTGGCCTGGCTCTGCCTCCTCTCCGGCCGGCAGTGGTGGCTCCACAGCCACACAGAGCAGCCAGTGACCGAGGGACAGGCCAGCTGTCACCCTCCTGTTACACCTGCTGGGGCGGCCTGACCAGCGACTGCACTGCCTGTCCCCTGTCCCTAGTGCTGGATGAGCCCCACGGCTCCTCCAAGGCCTGCCATCTCCGGCGGCCACCACGGCTACCAGTCCCGGGCCATGGCGCTGGCCCAGCTGGCAGAGCCTTCAGGAGACCCCTCTGGGCTTGAGGAAGGCCCGCCCACCCCAGGCTAGACGCCCCAATGCCCGAGACCCTGAAGGCTGGGGAGGCAGAGATGCCTGACTCAAAGGACGGAAGGGCGGCACCCCAAGGCCCCGCTCCCAGGCTGGAACAGGACCCTGCCCCCAGAAGGCCCGGGCAGATCATCGGGAGGCCACTGCGTGGGCCACGGCTGCTCCTGCTGGAAGAGGTGTCTTCTTACTCGTTTCGGAGCAGGACTGGGGTGCAGTGGGCAGAGGTCAGACCACAGCCACCCACCATCTGTCCCTGCCCTGCCCCGGGTCTGACCTCATAGTTGGTAAATAAAAGTTAAATGGATGTCCAGTCTGTGGTGTCCTTCAGGGCAGGGTGTGCCCAGCAAGACAGGGGCCCCTGGAGGGCTGAGGAGCCATAAGGGGCCCTGCTTCAAGCCCCACGAGACCTGGGCAGGAGGAGAGTGCCTGGGCCAAAGTACCATCCACCCAGTCCCGTCCATCGGCGCCGAACTACCGCGCACACCAAGTCTAGATTCTGATCAAGGTGCAGCTTTATTTTCTCCAGAAAGGTTTATATAGCTCCACAGGGTGAGGGGAGCAAGAAGCTGTTATCTGCATAGGTGGGGCAAGCTAACAGGATGTTTGTATAGGATGTTTACAGGGTGCGAGGGTCAAGGGCTCTGACTCCATGTCCTGTTGCTAGGCAACCTGGCTGTAAGCTGATCCAGTTCCCTGTCTTATGGGGGTCTGTATTGTTCCACTAACTAGAGATTCTGTCCTTGTCCCTGACAGTTGTTGGTGGTTTTTTGAGATTCTCTGTGTAGCCCAGGCTGCCCTGGGTCTCGCTCTGCAGCCCAGGCTACCCTGGGTCTCGCTCTGCAGCCCAGGCTGGCGTCGGACACACAGAGATCCGCCTGGCGCTGCCCCCCACCAGGACAAGGAAACCAGGCTCCCGGACCGTGTCACCCTGTGGACAGGCACCGTCCAGCATTGTTATTATTACAGCATTCTGAGCGCCCACTGCGAACCTGGCTCCCAGTTGCTGCCCAGCCAGGGGAACTCGAACTCACGCTCACCACTCGTGGTCAGGGAGGCGGAGACCCGTCATCCCTTGGATGGCACCGGGGAACGTCCAGGACGAGGGCTCTTTAAGACGGGGGAGGAGTTTCGCGAGGAGCGGAGCTGGAGCGGACCGGAAGTGCAAGACCAGGGCGGTCCTCAAACAGGAAGCGGAAGTGGTGGCGGCCGCACAGATTCTAGGACCCGAGATAGGCTGTAGGGTTTTGGGGGCAAACAGGCCGAGTTTGAGGCCGACTGTGAGACCCCGGGAGGAGGGAAGGCGAGTCGGGGACCGGGGATGAGCGCCAAGGGCAAGAGACGCGTGGTGCTGCCCACGCGCCCTGCGCCTCCCACGGTGGAGCAGATCCTGGAGGACGTGCGCGGGGCGCCCCCCCACGACCCCGTTTTCACCGCCCTGGCGCCGGAAGGTAGGAGGGTGTGGAGCCCCGGGTCCAGCCTGCGGGAGTCGGGCAGCCCTGGCGCTGGCTCCGGGCCCCGGGGACGGATCTGTCGCCGGCCTCCCGACTCCGTCAAGTGGGGTCACGCAAAGCGGGGGGCCGGTGAGCTTGTGGGACCCAAACCACCCCAGGGGTCCGGGAAGGAGGGAGGGGTGCCGTGAGCTCAAGACCCGGTCCCAAAGGGAAACAGGAAGAAGCCCATGCCAGGGGCTCCTACCTGGAGATCGGGGGCCGTTTTCTGCGAGTCCTGCCCTAGAATCAGGAAACCGGGCGTTTCTGGGTGGGACGGCAAGGCCAGGTGGCGGAGGGGTCCTCCCAGCGAACCCCGGATGCTGGGGTTTTCAGGCCTGTGACTGTGACCGTCTTCTAGGGCTTAGGTCTCGTGTAGCCTCCAGCACACTGTGTGACCTCTGGGTGTGAAGGGAAGGCCTGCTGGCCTGTGGGTGGTGACGCTGTTTCTCCTCTCCAGACCCCCCAGATCCCTCCCCACGGACCGAGGACCCTGAGGCCAGGTACGAGCAGATCTACCAACAGAGCCGAGCCTACGTGGCCATGAACGAGAGGCTGCGGCAGGCGGGGGACACGCTGAGGCAGAAGTTCGAGGACCTTCGGCAGGCTGGGCAGAGGCTTGAAGAGGATGTGAACCAGGTGACCTCAGCCACCTCCTAGAGCCGAGGCCACCGCTGAGGCGCTCTGTCCAAGGCCAGGCATCTGGCTGACAACCAGAGGCTCTGGGTCAACATCGGCCGCCCCAGCACTGGACTCGGGGCTCCCAGTGCCTCACTCGGCAGGCTTTGGGTCTTGGTTCCCTCTTCCATCCTTGGTGGCCTCTAATTCGGGGTGGATCAGGGACATGGCCACCTCCTCGTTCATGGGGGCACCGGCCTGGATTGCATCTAGGACTTGGCTGGAGGTCGGGCTCAGAGCCAGCCTGCCCCACAGGGACCAGCCCTCAGCCACTGTGCCCTGGTCCCACCTCCTGCCCCATGTCGCCCTGGGCAGCCAGGGTCTCCATCCCCAACATCCACCTGTATTTCAGCGTCACCTCCGTTGAGAAGATGGACGGACTGCCCCCTTCCTAGAGCCTGGCTGCGGCGGCCTTACCTGCTCCTGGTCCCATCTCCCCAGGGCGGGAGGAAGTCAGCAAGGGGGTTTTCGCTCTGGGAAGTCCAGGGGTACTGGAAGGGCCCAAAGCGGGACGGTACAAGGATCTCTGCAGGTCCCTGCAGCATGCAAGCTCAGCTGGGCACCCATAAGACGCCCGTGTGGGGGGCATTGCCCCTTCTGGACCTGGGGTTCGGTTGACCGCTGAAGCCCACCGCTCTAGGGTGGGTGGGCTTTATTTCTGGAACATCGGAGTTTGGTTCTAGACCTCAGACCTCCCCGCAGTTGGACACTGGATCACTGGGCCCAAGTCCATGCCAGCCCCTTCACGCCTTAGGGGTCGGCCACCCCACATGACTTCTCACATCCCAAGCTGGCTGGGACTATGTCAGAAATGGCCTTGGCTTGTGGCCACCTTATTGCTGCCGTTCCCCATTCCTAGGAGTCACAGAGACATTTATTCTGGGTGGCCGGTGGCCGGTGTCCTAGAGCAAATGGCCAGGTGTGGCTCGGCTGACCCTGAATCAGCCTCGGCTCTAGCATGTGTGGACCTGGTGCAGTGTCCAGTCGGCAGGGGGCTCAGGTCCGTGCACCAACACCTTGTGGGGTTGGACTGTATCTCCAGTAGAAGGTTCTGGAACAACCTCCCCACTCCAAAGCCCATGTTGAAGATGAGAGCCTTGGGCAGCCCCAGAGCAACTCAGCGACTGATTTTATTAAAGATGTGAACAAGAACCAGAAGCCGGGTGTCCCGCTGGGTGTGTCTACATGGGGTTGGGGGGTCAGTATGTACAGAAACGTTCACCCTGTAGGACGGACGGGACAGAGATGGGGCAGCGGCAGGGGACAGACCAACCAGGTATGAGCAAGACAGTGCCACAGACAGGTCGGGAGGTGAGGTAACGGGTGGGCGTGCCGCCCTGTTCAGGCACCCAGTGGTTAGTCTGCAGGGGACCACTGGTCTCCAGCTCAGGGCGCCCATAGCCATTGCCAGCCTGGCGGACAGCGGACCCTCCTCTTCCGTCTCTGAGGACACTCCAGAGGCAGACTGAGCCCTGGCTCTGGTTACCCCGGAAGCCGCTGTCCCACGCCAGCTCTTACCCACCCTGGCCTGGATGTTGCTCTGCGGCTTGTGAACCCTGCCGTGGGGTGGAGAAGGCAAACGTGGCTGCTGGGCCCAAGGCCGAGGACAGGGGGAGGCGGCTAAGAGTGATGGCCCTTCTGTGCTGGTGCCACGGTCCAGACCTGCTGCTGCTGCACTCAGTCCTCCCACGGCCCACGTGGGGAAACTGAGGCACAGAGCAGCCCGTGCCACCTGGGGTCTCACAGTGCGTGGTTTACAGGTTCAGTCTGCAGAAGATGAGGTTCACCTCTCCAGCCCCAGCTGGACATCTGTCCACCGCCACGTCCCCACCGCGGGGAGGGGGTGTCCGGGGGTACGTGGTGGATGTGAGCCGGGGTCCCAGAGCCGCCTTGCTTCTTCCTTATCTCCCTCAGGCCTGCGTGCCCTTGGCACTCTGCCAGATTCCTGTGCAGCAGGCGAGGTCCTGGGATGGAGCGGGTGGTACCCGGTGTTCCCGCTGTGGGATGTCAAAGCACTGGGCGGATGTCGGGAGCCGGTGAAGTCGGGCATCACTGTAGGGCCAGCCCTGGAGGTGACCCCTGGTTGTGAGCATGCCCACGCATGAGGGCGATCGTGGATCTGCCGGTTCCCCTGCCATAGAAAGGACCGGTGGGGAGGGGCAGCAGTGTCTGCAGGCCTTTCCGGGGTCTCCCAACTTGTTCTCAAAACCACCTCCCTCCTCTCAGAGCAGGGCTTTGAGGCCAGCTCAAGGGACGGTGTCCCCTGGGAGCGACTGCTGCAGGTGGACGTGGTTACAGTCCCCTTGCAGAGAGCAGCCGGGGTCCCACAGGAGAGAGGTCATTGGCTCTCTCTGCAGGAAGACACACTGAGCTGAGACCCAAGACCCCGTCCTCGAAGGCCCGCCCCCTACCTTGGGTCTTCATCAAACTCCCCGTCTTGATCCCTGCCCTCCATGGCAGCCCCAGGCCCCCACACTGACTCCAGGCTGTGGGTGAGCCGGAGGATCTCACATCCTGACACCACCCGCTGCATAGACGCAGTACACTGGGAAGGA
This sequence comes from Peromyscus leucopus, assembly GCF_004664715.2. NCBI lineage: Eukaryota > Metazoa > Chordata > Mammalia > Rodentia > Cricetidae > Peromyscus > Peromyscus leucopus. The sequence goes on along the minus strand of NC_051081.1, from coordinate 810,689 downwards.
CCAGGCTCCCACAGACGGACCTGCCTCCTCCTCCTGCGGTGCTGGTCCCGGGCCGCCTCCCCGGGGATGCCTAGGCCTGCTCGCCCTTCCTCGGCCCCTAGAGCCTGTCCAGCTGGCAGCCAGCCTGTCCCCTGGACTACAGCCCCTCCTACGGGACAGTGAAGGGACATGGGGTCAGCGGCTCCCCAGAATCTGCGCTGAGGGGACCGTTCACCCCTGCCGATCTCTCAGCGGCCGTGATGAACGCTGTGAGCAGCCAGGCTGCGCCCTTCACACAGCGCTCCTCAGCTGCCTCTGAGAAGGCGAGCGCCTGGCAGAGTCCTCATTAACCAATTAGCCCGGCACTAATTGCAGGCTTCTGGTGCAGGGCTGAGGCAGCCCCAGCTGCCTCGGCCTCCCCGCCCTCCCCACAGCCTGTCCCCACCTCCCCACCTCGGAGGCAAGCTCAGTCACCTCCCTAGAGAGCGTGCCCACCCTCCCACTGGGTGCAGCCCAGGGCAGGTCCTCCAGGGACCTACAGTGTCCCTCAGAGCTTGGCTCTCCGTCCCCTTCCCAGGCCAAACTCGGGAACTGGCGCTGTGTGTGCCCTGGGGCCTGTCCACACCCGGTCCCCTGAGCCCCAGGCGGAGAAGCGAGGGCTGGCCCTGAGGTGTGGAGGTGTGAGCTGAGCAGGAGCTCCGAGGGCACAGATGTGCCTGCTCGGGGCGTCTGGAGAGCAAGCCCCCAGGGCAGCCAGACTGGGCCACAGGGCAGAGAGAACGTTCCGGAAGGCTGGCCTGCACCCACTACTCCAGGAGGCTGGCTGGGGAGGTGACAGGGGCCTTCTCCACTGCAGAGTCGCTGGCAGCTGTGGCCACCGCCATGGGGCTGGGTACATAGTTAAAGGGAGGAACCCGAGCGGCCCTGCTGGGGGAGCCATGCCTGCTGGTGGGAAAGCCCCCCACGACGACACTCAGGCCCTCGTGGGGGAAGGGCGCAGAGGCAGGCGTCTTGGTGAGGCCTGGCCCATCCACATCGCTGCCCAGTGGACCAACGGGGCCGCTGGCCGGGGCCTGTGGGGGATCCCTGCTCTCCAGGCTGGGTGACGTGCTGGAGTTGGTCTTAGAGGTGGCCACGTCCTCTGTCTGTACCACTGCGTCACTGGTCTTGCGTTGTGGAGTCCCCGCGGGGCTGTCCTCGGGTGATGGACCCCTGAGAGGCAGGGCGGTGGCCGGCAGGGTGCTACGCAGGATGTGGGGGACGTCTTCGTCTTTGATCCGACGCCAGGTGGTACCTGGCGCAGCCACCCTGGGCAGCGGCCTGGCCTCCCCGTCACTCCCCCGGCGAGCGGTGTTGGCATGGGTGGCGGACACCGAGACGGCGCTCTCTGGCCTGCGTGCAACGCTGATGTGCGGCAGGGACGCGTACCGCTTGACCGTCTCGGGCCGCCCGGGGGGCGCCCGCACAGGCAGGCGGGAGGGGCTCTCGGAGCTGGTGCGCCTGGGCGCGCGAGGGGCAGGACCTGGCTTGGCCTGTGGGGACCTCTGTGGGGACCTCTGTGGCGTCAGGGGCTGCCGCGGGGACGCTCGCAGCTCATCGCAGCGAGAGGAGCAGAGGAAGACAGCCGGGAGTGCCGGCCGGCCACGGTGGGGCGAGGCGGCCTGGGAGGTGGAGGCCGTGGAGTCGGTGGAGGACAGCTCGGACCTGCGGCGCCGAAGGAGCCCCGGGGATTCCTTGATGAAGGTCAGCTGCCTGCGGAAGCCTGAGCGGTCCGAGGACTCGCTGCCGCTGGAGCGGGCGGATGCCATACGCACCAGGCCCAGGCGGCCACCACGCACCCCCGCGGCCGCCTCAGTCCCAGCTCTGCCCCTGGGTCCGGACTCTGGGGACGGCCTGGCCAGGGCGGGTGGCCCTCTCTTGGCTGGCCTTTGCATGAACGGGATCCGCACAGGTGACTTCTGCGTCTTGTGTTGCTTAGCCAGAAGGGCCCGGGCCGGTGACTTGGGCACTGGGGACCCCCCAGGGCCAGGCAGAGGCCCTGCAGTCGGCGTGGCCAGAGGGGACCTCCTGGGCAGGGGCTGGGACGCTGGCGAAGTCTGTGAGGAGCTTGAGGACGGAGTCTTGGCGAGGCGGGCTGGAGGGGTCGCGCTCCTGGGCGGATGGCTGAAGGCGGCTAGCTCCGAGATCTTCCCTGGCCGGTGGAGGCTCCGTGAACGCTGTTGCCCAGGGCTGGGGGTTTTGGCGGCGGTTTCTGGCTGAGTAGTACCAGATGTCCCCGGCTTCTTAGGTGTGGTACAAGTGCCAGAAACTCCTCTGGACTGAGCCCGGGAGGCTGGGCTGGCTGTGTAGATCACCGTCCGTCCCCGGAGCATGGCTGGCTCCCCTGCCACCGTTTTCTGGGCACCCTTTGCCTTCTCGGGGCCACTAGGGAACCGTGGACTCCCACTGATCTTAGTGGAAGCTGCACCCCGTTTCTCTGGGCGCCAGACACCCCCAGCCTCAGGCTTCCGTGCTTTCCTGGGTTTGGAGGGCTGTGTGGTGGAGCCTGCTGAGAGCCCGGACACCAGAGACAAGAGGGACTCGGACTCAGAAGACGCCTCCAGGCTGGCCTTGGCTGCCGCCTGGTGCAGCCACGTGACGATGGAGTTCGCGCCCTCCTGGATGGCCTGCCACTCAACGCTGTCTAAGTCGGAGGCTGGATCAGAGCCAGGCACCTCCTCGCGGCATTTCCGGGGTGCCTCCGTGGGCCGCGTGTCAGCCCGGGCAGCTCTGGTCTTGCGACGCCGAGATCCAGGAACCTGGGTCCGGCGCCGGGGCAGAGCTAAGCTGATACACCTCTGTAGTAGTTCCTCCTCTGCCCTCGGGCTTGGGGAGCTGTCCTGTTTCCTGCCTGGGCCCGGGCCCTTGGTGCTTGCCTGCTCCCGGCCTCGGGGGTGGCTGGCCGGCTGTTCAGGGGCCTCGGGCTCGCTCAGGGAGCTAGCTGAAGAATAGCAGGGTGGGGTCTCATCCACGATCAGTCTGGGCTGGGCCCTCACGGGGGGCGTGGCAGTCTGCGACGCCCTGGAGGGGATCTCCTTCCTTCCTGTGGGTTTCTCTCGCTTAAGAGCCCGCGGGATGGCAGCCGGCAGCCGGGGTGGTGGTGCCGTGGCTGGCGGCTCCTCCTCAGAGTCGTAGAAGCAATACACGGCCTCCTCGGTGGGCGTCGTGAGGCACAGAGACTGCAGAGCGCCGTCCCCTCGCGGCCGGGCCTGGCACGCGCCATCCCTGTTGGATCGAGCGCTCTGGGGCCGGCTAAGGGGTAATTCCAGTCCTGCCCGGTTCCTACCGGCCCCCCGGGGTCTGCTCTGTACTCTTACCAGCGCCCGCCGCCTTGGGTCGGTGCCCACGGGTCTGCCTGGCAGGGGCAGCTCGGCCTGTGGGTTTCTGCCTCTCTCCGGGCCCTCCCGGCTTGTCCCTGGAGGGTCCCTGTAAGGTCTCATCACTGAGCGATGCCGCACTGGAGAAGTTGACGGGTGTGCCCTCTGCGGAGTCGGTGCCAGAGTCATCGTCGTCGGGGGCCGGGGCGGGCACTAACATGTACACGGGCACCGGCAGTGCCCGGCGGCCAGGCACCAACGCAGAGACCACCTTGCGGAGCCGGGCGGGCATGGCTGCCCCCAGACATTCACGCAGTACCTCCAGTTCCTTATCAGCTGCTGACCGAGCCCTAGAACCAGCCGGCGCTGGGGCCTCCAGGCGGCCGGCGGCCTCATCCCTCCGACGGTGTCCCCCGCCGCCTGCGCCTGCGCCTGCGCGGTCTGGGCAGACTGGGGGCCTCAGGCGCAGCTCCACATCCTGCTGGACGTACAGCTCGTGCAGGGCCAGCGCGCTGAGGCTGGAGGCGCAGGAGAAGTTCTCATCCGGCTTCTCCACCGTGAACCGCACGCTGCCCGCGTCCAGCTCCGAGGGCGGCTGGCACCGCTCCCGACAATCTGCGATGTCCAGGAAGCGCTTCACGTAGCTCTCCCACTGCAGGCTGAACTGGCTGGTCTCAGGCTGGCCGGGGGCGCCGGCGGCGTCTTGCTGCGGCTCGGGGGCATCGTCTGCCCGGGGCTGTCGGGCAGCTCACTGGGACTCACTGTGCCACTGCCCAGCCCACTGCACGGGTCACTGGGGATGGAGCTGGCAATGGAGCGGCTCTCGAAGCTGCCCAGGGAACTCACAGAACTACAGCGGCTCAGCACCAAGGGCGTCTCCTGGATGCAGTTCTCGGATGAGCTGGACGGCGTTGCATCCTCCACCCCAAGACCCCTACTGCGGCCCCGGTGCGGGGCTGGGATGGACACGGGCAAAGAGGTGGACCCAGGTGCTCGCCACGCCCCGTCCAGCTCCGCCCCCCCGGGGCCAGCCTCCTCCAGCCCCTCCAGGGATGAATCACTGTCGTCGTCGAGGTTCTCAGCCTGGCTGGGGCCAGCATGGCCCGCAGAAGACAGAGAGGACAGTGAGCTGCACCGGGAGAGGGACATGGGCCCATCTTGGGCCACCAGTTTCTGCAGCACCCTGCTGGCCGCAGGCAGCGGGGAGGACACCAGTTTCTCGGGACTTTGCTCAGGCTATCTGCAGGTACCCACGCCTGTTTCCGAGCCCCTGGGGAGGCTCCGGGTCCGGCGAGGGGTCTGGCAACCGCCCCAGCGGCACCATCGAGCAGTGGCACGTGCTGATAGGTTGGGGACAGCTTGATGGTCCGCACGCGGGCATCGGCGGCCGCCGCGTCCCGGGCAGGCAGTTCAGCCCGGCTGGGCAGGTCCAGGTCCAGCCGGCTGGGCCGAGTCTGCCCGCGCAGAGGGTCATGGCGCTGCTCTGCCAGCGCTGCCAGGGGGCAGGGCTGCATGTGCTCCCGGGGGCAGTAGCCGTCACTCGTGCTACCGCTGTTCAGGCTGTCGTTAGAGAGGCTGGTGTGGGCCGCCTTGAGCCTCAGCAGAGGGTGCGCCCGGCTGCCGGCCTCACGCCGCCCACCCTCGGTGCCCCGGCAGGGAGAGCAGGACTGGGCACGACCCTCCCTCGGTGCCTCCTGCCCGGGGTCCCCCGAGCTGAGGCTGAAGCTGTCATCTGAGGAGGTGTGCAGGGCAGAGATGTCCTCCACCAGCCGGTCGATCCGAGCGACGGCCAGCGCCAGCTTGGCTTTAGCTTTGGCAGCCACAGCTGCCTCCCCGCCAGCCTCCTTCTCGGGTTCTAGGCCACCCTGGCGGGCAGGCTGGGTGCGGGCCAGTGCCTGGCCCTGAAGGAAGGGACCGCCAAGGAACATAGAGAGTACAGCCGGGCTGGCAGGCTCGGCTGTGGTGGCTGCGGCAGCCAGGGATGGTGCATCATCGTCGTCAAAACAGCCCGAGTCGGAGGCGTAGTCCTGCACCAGCCCGTCGAGGTGGCGGAGCGGCGGCAGGGGCTTCTTTGAAGTGCTCTCTGCCTCTGGCAGACCCTGCTTCTCCAGGTGGCCGAGCGCATGCGCCAGGCGCCGGGTGTCCAACTCAGCTTCCAGAGCCCTCTGCTTCCGGACGTACAGGCTGGGCACGCAGGTGCCCGGGGAGATGGCCGTGGCCGCTGCCTGGTACTTGGCAGGGCGGTGGGCCAGCAGGTTCCGCAGGGCCGCCGCACTACCCATGGCGATCATCTTGTGTTTGGAGTGGACGAGGTTGCGCAGCATGCCCACGGCCCCCAGGTCCCACAGCAGTTCCTGGTCCCGGGGGCTGCGGGCCGACAGGTTCCAGAGGGTGCCGCAGGCATTGCTCACGATGGTCAGGCTGTGGGACGTGAGGTGCTGCAGCAGCGTTTGCAGGCAGTTGTGGTCACGGAGCACCTGCCTGAGGGGACCCAGAGCAAAAGGAAGGTGGGCTTGGAGACCCCGGCCCTGCGGAGCCCACCATCCACACCACACGGCCCATCAGGCCAGGCTGCAATCCAAGCCACACCCACGACAGGAGAGCTCCACCCCACGGTCCCCGGCACAGCCCCAGCTCAGCCCCGCTCACCTTGCTCTGCCATGGCCCTGGCCTCGCGACGGCCTTGGCTCAGCCATGTCCACCCCTGGCCACCCACACTCCCAGCTCCACTACACCCACTTCCACCTTGCTGAGCCTTAGCCAAGCCAGGTCCCCCTACCTGTGATGAAGCCGATCCCAATTCTGCCTTGCTAAACCCCTCGGCCTGCCACGCCCTCCCTGCCCACTCGGCCTGCTGTCCACGCCCACCGGCCTCTGTCACGCCCACCCCTGCTGTCCACGCCCACCCCGCCTGTCCACGCCCACCCGCCTGCTGTCCACGCCCACCCGGCCTGCTGTCCACGCCCACCCGGCCTGCTGTCCACGCCCACCCGGCCTGCTGTCCACGCCCACCCGGCCTGCTGTCCACGCCCACCCGGCCTGCTGTCCACGCCCACCCGGCCTGCTGTCCACGCCCACCCGGCCTGCTGTCCACGCCCACTCCGGCCTGCTGTCCACGCCCACGCCCACCCGGCCGCTGTCCACGCCCACGCCCGGCCTGCTGTCCATCGCCCACGCCCACCCGGCCTGCTGTCCACGCCCACCCGGCCTGCTGTCCACGCCCACGCCCACCCGGCCTGCTGTCCACGCCCACGCTCGGCCTGCTGTCCACGCCCACCCGGCCTGCTGTCCACGCCCACCCGGCCTGCTGTCCACGCCCACCCGGCCTGCTGTCCACGCCCACCCGGCCTGCTGTCCACGCCCACCCGGCCTGCTGTCCACGCCCACCCGGCCTGCTGTCCACGCCCACCCGGCCTGCTGTCCACGCCCACCCGGTCCTGCTGTCCACGCCCACGCCCACCCGGCCTGCTGTCCACGCCCACCCGGCCTGCTGTCCACGCCCACCCGGCCTGCTGTCCATGCCCATGCCCACCCGGCCTGCTGTCCATGCCCACCCGGCCTGCTGTCCATGCCCACGCCCACCTAGCCTGCTGTCCACGCCCACGGCTACCTGGCCTGCTGTGCCCCAGCCATGCCCATCCCCCCCAGCCATGTCTACATCTATAGCCAGCACAGCCCAGTTACTCCCCACTTGCTGGTTACACCAAGACTTAGCCACACCCCGCTTGTCACGCCCACCAGCAGAGTAGAACCATTAGATTCGGCGCATGTCCAACCCTAGGTTTGAATCTGAGAAAAAATGAAATAGCTATAGCATAAGCGTACCCACCCCGAGCTGCATGATGAGCTGCAGTTGTTTGGGTTTTGTTTTGAGGAAGGCTCAGAGGAAGCCAATCGCTAGCTGACGCTGGCCTTGCATTGGCTCCCTGTGCCAGGGTCTAGTGTGCCCTGTACCACCACACCTGGGCTATTTATTTAGCATGTTTGTTTTTAAAGCTTAATTTTTCTTTTATTTATTCATTGATTTATTTTTATTATTTATTTATTTATTTTTATTTATTTATTTATTTATCTTTGATGTTTGAGACAGGGTTTCTCTGTGTAGCCCTGGCTGCCCTGGAACTCACTCTGTAGACCAGGCTGGCCTTGAACTCAGAGAGATCTGTCTGTCTCTGCCTCCCAAGTGCTGGGATTAAAGGCGTGCACCACCACCTGGCTAATTATTTTATCGCATGTGTAAGTGGGTTCTGGTTGTATGTACGTCTGTGCACCACGTGTGTACAGTCCCCACCAATGCCAGAGGGCCCTGGAACTGCAGTTACAGGTGGTTGTGATCGGCCCAACCTGATGCTGGGAACTAAACCCAGGTTCTCAGTAAGAGCAGTTACTGAGAAGCAACCAGTACCCCACCCACCCACGGGCCCTTTCTCTCTCCTTCCTTCCTTCCCCCCCCTTCTTCCTTCCTTCTTCCTTCTCTCTCTTCTCTCTCTTTCTCTTTTTTTTTTTTTTTTTTTTTTTTTTTTTTTTTTTTTTTTTTTTTTTTCTCTTCTCTCTCTCTCTCTCTCTCTCTCTCTCTCTCTCTCTTGTTTTCAGAAGACCTCACTTGATAGCCCTGGCTGGCCGGAAACCTGCAGAGTGCCTGTGCTTCCCGGGTGCTGGCTTGAGAAGCATGCCTTGCCACGTCCACCTTATCATGAACATTATTTAACAACATGGTTTGTTTTACTTTACGTGTACAAGTGTTTTGCCTGTGTGTCTGTGCACCACGTGTGCCTGGCGCCCACAGAGGCAAGAAGAGGGCACAGGATTCCCTGGAACTGGAGTTATAATGTTTGTGAGCCTCCATGTGGGTGCTGGGAACCGAACTCAGGTCCTCTGCAGGAGCAGCCAGTGGTCTAACCCTGAGTTATTTATCCAGCACCAACAATACCTTTTTAACTTAAGCAGTCTAGGGCTGGGTGGTGGCCACGCCTTTAGTCCCAGCACTCGGGAGGCAGAGGCAGGCGGATCTCTGTGAGTTCGAGGCCAGCCTGGTCTACAGAGTGAGTTCCAAGACAGCCAGGGCTGCACAGAGAAACCCTGTCTCGGTGAGGGGGCAGCAATCTAGAATAAGTATCCCCCACGCACCTTTTTTCCCCCTCTTTTGGTTTTCCTGGAACTAGTGCTATAGCCCAGGCTGGCCTTGAACTCACAGATGCTCCTGCCTCTGCGTCCCTGGTGCTGGGACTAAAGGCGTGGCCACCATGCCCGGCATCCCATGTAACTTTCTTGTGCTGTTTTTTTGTATCTACTTTGGTCAACTGGATACAAACCTAGACACAGCCCGCATCAGATTGGCCTGTGGGGAAGTCTGTGACGAATTTTCTAGATGAACGCTGATGCGGGAGGACCCCAGCCACCCTGAGGAGGACCACAGCTGAGAGGGTCCACCCCTGGGCTGGTGGCGCTGCATGCCGTAGGCAGCACCCTCCATGCTCCTGCCTCTGCTCCTGCCCTGAGATCCTGCCCTGGCTTCCCTCAAGGATGGACAGTGATCACAACGTGTAGGTCAAATAAACCCTCCCGCGGTGTCTCTCACGGCAATGGAGTCCCACGACGCTGTGTGTGACATCTGGGAAAACGAGCCTCTTGCTACTCAGGAGGCCGGAGCTGCCATCTCGGCCTGCCCCAGCCCCGGCCCCGGCCCCAGCCCCGGCCCGCGGCACAGCCGGGCGAATCCGAGCGAAGGCTGACCTGTAGTCCTCTCGGGTGGCGACGAGGCTTGACACGTTGCGCAGGATCCCACCCCCGCTCTCGATGACCGCCAGGGAGTTGCCTTGGCAGCGATAGGTGAGTGTGCTCACCAGGAAACCCAGCGCACCATCGACCTGGCAGATGGCCGCCTTGTTCTCGGTGCTGTGTGCAGACAGGTTCCACAGAGCACTGAGCACGCTCTTCAGGGTGGACTCCTGGACGGTAGAGAGGGACGTCAGCACCAGGGGCTGTGGCCACTCACGGCCCCTCCGCTGTGGCCACACAGGTGGCCACAGAGATTTCCCACCAGATCAGCAGCCCAGCCTGGTGGCACAAGCCTGTCATTCTGCACTCTGGGGGCTGAGGCAGGAGGATTGCAAGTTCCAGGGCAGCCTGGAATATCTGTAATATAATATGTCTAAAAAAAGCTACAAAAGTAGCTCTGTGGTGGAGCCCCGCCCAGAATCCCCAGTGAGGGCTGGGGGCGTGGTCAGGGTGGAACCCCGCCCAGAATCCCCAGTGAGGGCTGGGGCGTGGTCAGGGTGGAGCCCCGCCTAGAATCCCCAGTGAGGGGCTGGGGGCGTGGTCAGGGTGGAGCCCCGCCCAGAATCCCCAGTGAGGGGCTGGGGCGTGGTCAGGTTGGAGCCCCGCCCAGAATCCCCAGTGAGGGGCTGGGGGCGTGGTCGGGGTGGAGCCCTGCCCAGAACCTCCCGGGGGCGTGGTCAGGGTGGAGCCCCGCCCAGAACCTCCCAGGGGGGGCTGCAGGTGGTCAGCAGGGAGTTTCTTGTCCAGCATGGGAATCTCTCTCCTTCAATCCTCAGCAGTGGTGTCTAGGGCTGGAGGCTTCCGAACTTTGGGGTGGGAGCCTTAGGCTCACGCATCAGTTCTTCTTGTTCTCCCCAGAGACAGGGCACTCATCCCCCAGCGTCTCCCCAGTCCGTGGCTCACGATGGCCGCTATGGTGACTCCCTGTGCCCTCTCCGGTCCCAGCGCCCGCGCTCACCTTGGAGGCCCGCAGCACACACTCCATGAGGGCCGTCATGCTGCCCACTTCCCTCAGCACCTTCTTGCTGCTGATGTCCGCACGCCACGACAGATTCCGCAGGATACTGGACACGACCTGGCCGTGGCAGGAGGGGCAGCCACAGTGGGCCCGGGGCCCAGGCATCCCCCTCCCACCCGGCGACCCTGGGGTGGTGCTCATGGGAGTCCGCCCACGTGGGAGCCCGCCCCGGCCCGGCCCGGTACCTGATGCAGCTCCTCGCTCTCGGAGGCCAGCTGGGCCACGATGGCTTCCATGCAGCCTCGGCGGGCACACAGGGTGGCCTGTGGGGATGGACACGGAGCAGCTGCCGTCACGGCAGTGAGAAGAGGGGACTCCCCGCCTCTCGGGACCCCATCCAGGCTGGGGCGGGGTGACGCAGCACGGTCGTGCCCGAGCCCCACCCATCGCCCCACCCCTGGGAACCTTGTTGGCAACATCTCCAAAGGTGAGGTTGGTGAGGGTCATGCCGGCGTATCGGCGCAGGGCAAGGTTGAGCGGGTCCCGGGTCATTTTGTGCATCTCATAGTCCACTTGCAGCAGCTCGGCCACAGCCTGCAGCCCCCCTGCATGAGCGGGAAGGGAGGCGGGTGACAGGGGGCAGGCTAGCCCAGTCTCTCTATCATATGTGTACCCACTTTCCAGCTCTTTGGTCTGGTTTTTCTTTCTTTCTTTTTTTTTTTTTTAAAGATTTATTTATTTATTCTGTATACAGTGTTCTGTCTGCACATACCCCTGCAGGCCAGAAGAGGGCGCCAGATCTCATCACAGATGGCTGTGAGCCACCATGTGGGTGCTGGGAATTGAACTCAGGACCTCTGGAAGAACAGCCAGTGCTCTAACCTCTGAGCCGTCTCTCCAGCCCTGGTTTGGTTTTTCAAGACAGGGTTTCTCTGTGCAGCCCTGGCTGTCCTGGATCTCACTCTGTAGCCCAGGCTGGCCTCAAACTCACAGAGATCCTCCTGCCTCTGCCTCCAGAGTGCTGGGATTAAAGGCGTGCGCCACCACCACCTGCTTCCTTCCCTGTTCCGATGTGGTCCCCCATACGCACTGCCGACCCGTCCTCTGCACCTTGGCATCTGGAGGTGGAAGGCCCGGGAAGGAACGTGAGGGAGGGCAGGGGAGCTCACCTAGTTCGTTCATAGCCCGACGGTATTCCTCGTCAAAGGACAGCTTCATCACGGCACAGGTCGCCTGGCAGATCTGAGGCTCGATGGGAACAGGGGCTGCGGGCAGGGGTGAGGTTAGAGTTCCTGTAGTGACCTCTCCCCCCCCCCCCGGGGGACACCCAGGTTCCCCTTTCCTCGCCCCATGCTGTCTCTACTGCTTCAGATTCTGTGGCATGCCACAGTGGAGCTGCTGCTGCTGCAGAAACCGGTCAGGGAACCCTGCTGCCACGCTGGTGGCACAGGCCTGCGACTTCAGCGCCCACAGGCTAAGGCAGGAGGGTCACAAATTCAAGCCCAGCAGGGATAAGTTAGTGAGGCTTGGAAGAAAAGGAGGGCTGGGGGCGTGGTCAGGGTGGAGCCCCGCCCAGAATCCCCCAGTGAGGGCTGGGGGCGTGGTCAGGGTGGAGCCCCGCCCAGAATCCCCAGTGAGGGGCTGGGGGCGTGGTCAGGGTGGAGCCCCGCCTAGAATCCCCAGTGAGGGGCTGGGGCGTGGTCAGGTGGAGCCCCGCCCAGAATCCCCAGGGAGGGGCTGGGGGCGTGGCCGGGGTGGAGTCGTGTGCGTTCCTCTGCTCCACTATCTTAGTCCCCAGGCTCAGCTGACTGGGCTGAGAAGGTGCGGGGCTCTGAGGCTGTGCGCCCCAGGGCTACGCATGCCGCGCGGGTGCTTCACACTCACCGCCTCCTGCCCCCGCCTCGGTCCCGCCGTCGCGCGCCTGCAGCCAGTCCCAGCAGGTCTCACAGTAGGCGCGGATCTGCTCCAGCACGTGCAGCACACGCATCTCCTTGCGCGCCAGGCCCTGATCCGGCTGGGAGAAAACGATGTTGTGCAGGGCCGCGTTGGCGCGCATGCGTGCGTCTTTGGCCCCAGGGGCCCCAGGGGCCCCCGCACGACCCCCAGCCCCGGCCTCGGCGCCGTGAAGGATCTGGAGCAACAGCGGCAGACAGCCCGAGCGGCGCATGGCTACGCAGCTCTCGGGAGAGCTGGACATGGCCAGCAGCGTGCGCGCCGTATCCTCCTGGTCGCGCGTTGCCAGCATGGACAGGAGCCAGAAGACCACCTCCACCTGCAGGGGGACACGGGGTGAGCGACAGGACGGACGGACGGACGGACGGACGGACGCAGGGCGGCGTGGGGACTGAGCTGCACCGCTGGATGGCGATGCCCTTCAGGAAGTGGCGGTGGGCGGGCAGAAGGCTCAGGAGGTAGAGGCACTGGCCATGGGACCGGCGACCCACGTGACGGAAGGAGAGCCGACGCTTGCGAGCTGTCCTCGGGCCTCCTCCTTACACCAAGCACGACGGCCGCCCTGGGCGCCCACACTCAGTCGGGCACTTGGGCCCCAGCAAGCAGGGGGCAGAGGCAGGCGGGTATTTGAGTTTGAGACCGGCCTCGTCTCCGCAGAGCTCCAGGCCAGCCGGGGCTCCACGGCGGGACTCCGTCTCGGGACAAAGACCTCTGGCCTCCCAGGGAGCCTCTGTCCAGGGCGCCTGCCTCTCCATCCATCCGGGCTGCCTGGGGACCCTCGCCCTACATCCTCGGGCTCCCCCTTCTCACCTTGCTGTTGCCGGGCTGAGGGGTGCCGTCCTCAGGGTTCGTGGGAACTTCCAGCTCCTGCTCCTCCTCCACTGCCACGGGCTTCACTGCCAGCAGAGCCTGCAGGGAGAGCATGAGCTTGGCGGCTCAGTCTGCACGGCCCACCGGCTGCAGACCCTTCCTGGGCACGGGGCAGGGGACCGTCGCTGGGTTGACGGAAATCTGTCACCACCCCTTCGGCCCTGGCTCTGCTGGTCCTGGTACCTGGGGCTCCGTCTGCTGCACCCGGTCCTGGGCCTCCAACAGCTCCTTGTCAATCTGCTCCAGGCGCGAAGCGCGGATCTGGAGACCAGAGAAAGGTCGGGCGAGCACGCTTGCTTGGCTGACCCCGCCCCGACTGACTCCTCCTCCCCGCCTTGACTCCTCCCACCTGACTCCACCCCCGATTCTCGTTGACTCCTCCCACTCAGCCCGCCCTCCTCTCCCTGACGCCCGCCTGTGCGCCCCGCACCTGCGCGCGCTGCACCATCTCGTCCGAGGTGCCGAAGCGCTCCTCCATCAGCGAGCGGATGTGCTGGGCCTCGAACTCCAGCTGCTGCCGGATCAGATCCATCTGCATCGAGAACTGCTGGGAGGGGGCACGGGCTGCGGTGAGGCGCGGCCGGGACGGCCTCCCTGCCACACACAGCCCGTCACCCCCCATACTCTCTAGGTGCGCCCCGGGAGCTCACCGTGTCCACGTGTGGCAACTCATCCAAGCGCTTGGACAGGCCCTGCAGCTGAGAGTAATACCAGAGCTTCTCCTTCTCCTCTTTCTCGATCTCGCTCAGTAGGAAGCATCTGGGGGAGGGGTGCGGGGGGCCTCCTTATAGGCGGCGTTCGCAGAGACCCCCACCCCTGCTCCCAGCTGTGAGGTGGGCACTGGAAGGAAATGAGTCCCGGGGTGGGGGAAGCTAATTGGAAGGGGAAAATCGCAATCCCGTGGGAGGCTGATGCAGGAGAATAGCCGAGTTTGAGGTCAGCCTTGACCACAAAGTGTAACCCTGTCTCAAAACAAGGGTTCAGGGAGCGGCTCAGCAGGGAAACGCACTTGCGGCCAAGTCGGGTGACCCCAGAGTTCCATCCCCAGAACCCGCACGGTAGGAGAGAAAGGGACTTGTGCGGGTCGCCTTCTGACCTACACACACTCAAGCACACACACGTAAATGCATTTGCAATGTGAAAATTTTTAAACCAGTGACGCTATGGGATTGTGTGCATGCCATGCCAGCACTTTGGGAGGGTCAGGGATGTGGATCAGTCTTGGCTACAAGGCAAAGCTGAGGGCCGCCCGACAGCCTCCTCTTAAAGTAGATAAAATAAACCAGGCGTGGTGCGCACACCTTTAATCCCAGCGCTCGGGAGGCCGGGGCAGGCGGATCTCTGTGAGTTCAAGGCCAGCCTGGGCTACAGAGTGAGTTCTGGGACAGCCAGGGCTACAGAGAGATCCTGTCTCCATCGATTGATGGATAGATGATAGATGATAGATGGATGGATGGATGGATGGATGGATGATAGACAGATAGATAAAAAGGAAAGAAAGAAAGAAAGAAAGAAAGAAAGAAAGAAAGAAAGAAAGAAAGAAAAGGTGATTCTAGGAAGGCCACCAGCATCCGCTCACCTCCTCCAGTCCACCAGCTGTCAGGCCCCCCGGAAGTCGCCCAGCACTGAGGAGGCTGAGCCCGAGGGATCGTAACCAGCCTGGACTATATGCTAAGACCCCTTTCTTTAAAATGTTTATTTAAAGAGTCTGTCCAGTTAACTAGGTGGGTAAGACGTTTGTCACCAAACCTGGCCACCCAAGTCTGCCCCTGCGGATCTCCTGGCGTCCCTGACTACCACACACATGCCATGGTGCTCCCCAAATAAATAAATGTGATGGGGAGCCAACAAGAAAAAAAAAAAGGCAACCAACAGAACGCGATCCCATTTCACGGAGCAGAAGTCTGAGGCAGGGAAGTCTCAGCAGAGCCGACTGCCCATCTGACTGACCTCATGCAACCCAGGCGGGCTGAGCTGGGTCTCCAGCGCTGCCCCCTCCCTCCACTGGCCCGGGGCCCAGAATTTTTGGGCTTCTGTCCTTCCATCAACAAAGGCCCCCTTGAGGATCTCTGGCGTTAGGCCTGATCTGAGCCCTGACTTTGGATTCGGCTCTGTCCCTAGAGACGCCTGTACGTCTCCGACTCGGGGGCGCGGGGACCG
This sequence comes from Peromyscus leucopus, assembly GCF_004664715.2. NCBI lineage: Eukaryota > Metazoa > Chordata > Mammalia > Rodentia > Cricetidae > Peromyscus > Peromyscus leucopus. Next base: position 795,635 of record NC_051081.1, on the reverse strand, counting down.
TCTCCCAGGCCTTCCCCCTCGCAGGGAATGTCCCCAAGTCCTCTGTCCTCCAGCTGGGGTCAGCCCCACAGGGAAGAGCCCGCAGGGGGGTGTGACTGGCGAGGGGGCGGGGCCACACGCCAGCGAGCCAATCACGGCGCAGAGGCTCTGGGGCCCCTCCCACGCCCTCTCACCGCTCCTGGTCCAGTTCTTCCAGCAGGCGGATGGTGGCCCGGCTCAGCTCCCCGAAACTGTCCTTGGACGGGCCCGAGCCATGCACTGGGCTTCCCTCTGGGGTCCGGGCGGCAGGCTCCGGGCCCAGGGCCGGGGGCTGGAACTTTAGGTTGTAGAGGCTGCTGATGTCAGTCTGAAGAGCTGGAGAGAGGGGCGTCACGGGGGAGGGTCAGCGACTGCTCCCGCTGTGTCCCTGCTGGCCGTGGGGCAGTCCCGAGGTCACTCACCTTTCAGCTGCTCTAACACTTCGGTCTGACCGGAGGACACCAGGACCCGCGCCTCCTGCTCCAGCTTGCCCTGAAGGTGTTTCAGAACCTCCTGCGGGCATGGTAGGGAACAGAGCTGTGGCCATCACGGCTACCCGGGCTGCCGCGGGTCCCCTCTCTCAGCCCTCCCGAGGCATCAGTGCCTTTGACCCAGGCCGGCCACGCAGACGTCACCTTCATGCCCGAAGTCTCTGTCTCCAGCTTGGAGAGGTGGCTGGAGTTATCCCTCAGCTCCTGCCTTAAGTGTGTGTTCTCGGCCTTCAAGGCCTCCACCTGCCTCACCAGCTGCTCGTATGAAGCCATGGAGCTGGCCATCTTCAACTCCTGCAGTGCCTGGGGCCAAGGGGGTCACAAGAACGAGAGCTGGTCCCCGGAGCCCCTTCAGAAAGGCCGGCCCGAGCCCACGCCTCTCACCCAGCTCCACGCCTCTCACCCAGCTCGGGTGTGTGTGCTGGGCCGGAATGGCTGTCTGGTGTGAACCAGTCACCCCGGAGCCAGCATTTGGAGACAGACAGACAGACATAGAGACAAGGGGAAATGAAGCTGGAAGCCCTTAGAGGCCTACTTGGGCATACAAGGCTAACTGATGGGTGGACAGACAGACAGACTCGTGGACACACCTGTACTGACAGCCAGACAAAGGGGGCACACAGACATCTGTCACCCTGCCAGGCCAAGTCAGCAGGTGGATGGGCCACCTGGAGGCTACCAGGCTCACAGACTGACACAGGAGCAGCTGACAGACAGACAGACAGACAGACAGATGGGACCGATCCCCCACCAAAGCACAGATTGCCCAGGCTGGCATACCGCCCGGTGAGGATGGGTCATTAGCTCGCCCAGAACACTGAAGACCAAGGAGCCCTGGCCAGGGGAGCTATGGGCAGAAGATGGGGAGGGTGGGGGGGGAAATCCAAACTCACCGAGGTCGTCCCAAGGCTTTGAGTCCTGGCCCGGGACGCCCCCGAAGCCCCACCTCCCTCCATTCACGAGAGGGTCCCCGTGGCTCTGTCCATGCTCTCCTCAGCTGGGTCAGAGCCCAGCTCTTTGTGCTCCTGCCCGGCTTTTCCCTCGGGTCCAGCCTCCTCCCTCTGTCCAGCTGGCCGGTGCCTCCTCCCTCAGCTCGGCTGTCCCTCCACAGCCATCCTGAACCCCCACAATCCCTTCCGTCTTTGTTCCCGTCCATCCGCGAGAGCCCCCTCCCTCCGCCTTTGTCTGAGACGCACCAATAGCATCCCGTCCCTCCTGCCTCCTCTCCTCCTCGGGAGCCCCCTCTCCTTGCCAGCCTCGAGGCTCCATCCCAAATCAACCACACCCCCACCCTGCCTAGGCGCCACCTGCCCTCTGCCTCCCCACACACTGGACACACACAATCGAATGGATGCTCTTTCTTTCCTCCTCCTCTGATGTCACCCAGGGCATGGGTGGAGGGAACCAGTGAATGTCTGAGGGCCTCCGTCTCCCGCCATCCCACCCTGCCTGGAGGACCTGCTGGGGCCTAGCCATGCCTTCTGGCTTCTTCCTAAAACAGACCGAGAGAGAAACTGAGGTCCAGGGCTGGGGGTGGGGGAGCCAGAGGGGGAGGAAGACAGGTGTAACCAGAACCCGGACCCTTTACTGTGGGGGTACTCAGCAGTCCAGGTAGGTAGCTGGCATGGCGGTGCATACCTGCCATCCCAACACTGAGGAGGAGGCAGGAGGATCAAGAATTCAAGGTCAGGCTGGGTGGTGGTGGCGCATGCCTTTAATCCCAGCACTCGGGAGGCAAAGCCAGGTAGATCTCTGGGAGTTCGAGGCCAGCCTGGTCTACAGAGTGAGATCCAGGAAAGGCACCAAAACTACACAAAGAAACCCTGTCTTGGAAAGGAGAAGAAGAAGAAGAAGAAGAAGAAGAAGAAGAAGAAGGAAGAAGAAGAAGAAGAAGAAGAAGAAGAATTCAAGGCTAGCTGGGCGGTGGTGGCGCACACCTTTCATCTCAGCCCTCAGGAGGCAGAGGCAGGAGGATCTCTGTGAGTTCCAGTCCAGCCTGGTCTACAGAGTAAGTTTCAGGACAGCCAGGGCTACCCAGAGAAACCCTGTCTCAAACAAACAAACAAACAAAACAAAAAAAAAAAAAAAAAAAAAAAAACAGGATTCAAGGCTAGCTTAGGCTACATATTGAGTTCATAGCTAGCCTGGGCTACGTAAGACTCTGTCTCAAAAGATCAAACACTAAAAACAAACAAGACAGACTCGTGCCCTGTCTGTGCCTGTGTGCCTTCATCTGAAGAGTGGGGAGGATCAGCCCCTGGATGCCCCCAAGGGCTGGTGGGAGGTCCCAAGGCAGAAGTGGCTTCACCTTGACGCTAATTCCACCCAAGGAGCACGGCTCATATCTAATCTGACCCCAGGTTGGAGCGGAAGTCACCATGCCGTGCCCAGTCCGGAGGAGAAGATGGGCTCCAGGAACACAGCCCCCCATGCCCACCCATTTGGACGTTTGTGGTCCACCCTTGATGGTTCCTCAATGTAGCCGACTCCACAGAGCTACCAGCCCTTCAAGCTGGCCTCTGGATCCATCCCAGCCTTACCCCGAGGCCTCTATAGCCCTCTCACCAGGCCTCTCCTCTCAGCCTCCCCCGGCCCGCTATGTACTGAAGACACACTCCCCTGCAGGGGATTGGGAAGCTCACGGGTGGATTCCATCCTTGCGGGGCTCAGACACTTCCCACGGCTCCCCAGTGCCCTCGGGACGAACCTGATCCCGCTCCACGCGCACCTCCCCTGACTCCTGTGGCCCCACACCCTACATAACCCCACAGACAGCGCCCCCCGCCTGCCTCTAACCCCGAGACTCCATCAAGAGGCCCTTGGCAGGTGAAACCGCAGTAACTGGATTTGGGTCTACTGAGAGTCATTCAGAAGGGGGAGACACGGGTGTGGAGGGAGGGAGGGACAACACGGGGCGCGGGGAGCGCATCTCTGAATTCCTGGCATCCCGACCCCTTTACAGAGAGGAAAAGAAACAGACCAGAGACACACAGCCACTCCCCGGGGACGCACAGCATCCTGCTCTCCGACTCTCCTCCACCCCTTATGTATCATCTCCTAAGGATCTGGGTGTTGGAGCCCGTGAGTGTGTGTGAGTGTGCGCGTGTGTGTAGCGACTCAGATGCCTTCCTCATCCAGACTCAGTTTCCCCTCAGCTCCTGTTCTGCGTTTGAGTCCGTACTGACAGGGCGCGGCAGGGCGCGCCTCTGCCCTCCGCCCAGGGGAAGACGCACGCTTACTTGCATCTGGGCTAGCTGTGAGGCCAGGGCCTCCTTCCTCCTCTCGGCTAGGCCTGCAACCCAGACCTGGGGTGTCCAGGTCTCCTGGGGTCTCAGCCGCACGGGACAAGGGGGTGTTCCGGAGGGACAAAGCCCGGTCCCGGCCTGGCCAGGTGGCGCTGCCGCTCCTGGCGCTGGGCGAGACCACCGCAAGCGAGCGGGGGAGGATGCGGGATGCGGGATGCAGGCGCTTGGGCCAATGGCGGCGCGGGAAGACGAGCTGGTGCCATGGCAACAGCCAATAGCAACCCGGGGCGGGGATCCGGGCTGACCGCCGGGCGTCGGGCTTCCTCTGGGGCTCAGGGGGCTGATGGGGTGGGGGCACTGGGATTGGCAAACCCCTTACCAAGGGGGAAGGGGCGCCGAGAAACCAAAACCCCACGCAACGTATCAAATTGATAAATATCACAGGAGAACCCTGCGGGAGGGGGACCACTCAACCCACGGGCTAGGTGTGGAGGGGTCAAGACAGCAGCGGCTGGGGACAAGCAAAGCCGGAGCACCCTGGAGCACTCAGTGGCCCGCGACTTGGAGGGTTGGGAGATGCGCAGGCACTCTGGGGAAAGATTGGCAACCCCACCTCTCTCCACCACCCCACCACCTGGCAGAGCATCAGGGCCTGTCATTTCCGGTGACAGTTCCTCTCCTGTCTCTCTGTCCCTGTTTCTCCCACAGTCTCTCTCCATCTCTGACTCCTCGATGCCCTTGGGCGTTAACCCTGCACAGCCTGGGGCTGGAGAGATGGCTCAGCAGCTAACTGTGCATATTGCTCTTCCTGCGAACACAGTTCAGTTCCCACCATCCAGGTCACAACTGCCTGGAACTCCGGTTCCAGGGGATCCCACACCTCCAGCGACTCCCTGCACCTGCGTCGTGTGTGAGCGCGCACACATGCACACAGCCCAGCTCTACAGATTCTGAGCAGCTCCTCTGGCTGCCAGCCCCACTCACGGGACAAAGGTTGTCAGTGCCGAGAGGTGGCTATGTGGCCCGCTGTGGTATTTCCCCATCTGGGGACCCAGAAAAACCACGGAACTCCTGCCCTCTGTGGCTGTGAAGGAATCACAGGAGATACCAGGCCAGCCAGAGGAACCCCTCACCCCCCAGAATTTCGAGGTAGTGACAATCAAGGGCACCCCGGACCCTAAGGCTTCCGCCCAAGGCTCGTCAGGGACCTGCCGCTGCCTCCAGCTGGCTGAACGTGGCATCCAGAGGGGGACACAGCTGTCCCCGCTGCTGGGAAGGAAGTGGCCGAGAGGCTCTCGCTGGAGATGGGGAAGGCTGGGCTGTTCTTCACATCTGTCATCCCAGGACTGAGGCCGAGGCAGGAAGATTACATGGCGTTGGAGGCCAGCCTGTGCTAAGGTGAGACCTTGTCTCAACAATAAAAGGGGTGAAGCGGGACGGTGCACTGGTCAGCTTAAGGGCCAGGAGGGGACTGTGCCCGGCACATGAGCGGGACTTGCTCCTGGCATGGCGGGTGTCCGGTGCAGCTCTGGAGGGGGGTCTGTGGCCATCAAGGCCGGGACGTCTGGGGCGGTCCTCATAGGTCGGCTCAGACTTGAGCGAGCGGGGCTGCTGGAGCTGGGGCGGCAGGTACAGGAGCCTTTGGCTCAGTTCTGCCGCCACCTCCCTGGGTGACCTTGGTGGGCAGCTTGGCTGGCCGTCCTTATAGAATAATCCTCTCTACTCCGTTTTGTCCAGAACACCACAGTTTGCCAGGTCCTCTCAGGCAAGGGCTGCTGGGGCGGGGGGGGGGACTGGCCACTCCCATACGGAGAAACTGAGGCTGGGGCTAGGGAACACACTGCTTCGGTTCACACCTGAGCCCCAGCCAGGCCTCTGGGGAGGCCGGGCCTCCTCCTCTCTCCTCTCTCGGAAGGCTATGAGGACCCCAGCCTGGAGCATCTCCTCACCCCTGTCCTCTCCTCGGAAGGCTATGAGGACCCCAGCCTGGAGCATCTTCTCCTCACCCCTGTCCTTTCCCTGCTGGGGGAGCGGCACACGGACTTGAGCCTCAAGTCACCAGGCACTCTGAGGTCCTAAGAGCCTCTGGAACCCAACCCCGCCCCCAGTCACCAAGTACCCGAGGCCTGACCTTCAAGTGCGGGGGGAGACCCTGCACCTCCCGCACTGGGCTCAGCTCCGGGGTACTCCAGGCTTCCCAGGGGGCGCAATGCACCCTGGGACCTCCATGTGTGACACCGCAGGGGTCCCTGGACCTCCTGAGCCTGATGGCTGCCATGGCCTCTTGGCGTCCCGCCAGCCCACACGCCCAAGTGGGTTCCACTGCGTGTGGAGGGGCCCAGAGGCCGCGCATGGCCACCCCCATCCTCTGGGCACGGCTGTGTGCGGGGTGACACAGCCCTAACCGGGAGGAAGCAGCAGGCGATGCAGCCTCAGTTTCCCCAGAGGGGAGCGGGCAGAAGGCGCAGCCCCTCCCGAGAACCCCCCCCCCCCCGCACATAAGCTCTTCTTTGGCTCAGTCATGTGACCTTGGGCAGCTTAGTTGTGCCGCAGCCTCAGTTTCCCCTTACATGGCGGAACTGCGACCTTAGGAATGTCACAGTTAGTGGGCACTGAGTCGGTGGGCCCGAGCTCCGGGGTGTCCACAGGGAAACTGAGGCCTAGCAAGGTGCAGGGCGTGGTCGGGCGGCGCATTCTGCGCTGCCTGGACCCCGAGCTCGGTGCACCCCTGCTGCAGCCCCCTGTCCCCCAACCGCCGGCCTCTAGAGGGAAGGGGGTAGGAGAGTGAGGGTCCCCGGCGGAGGGATGCGCCCGGAGGAAGGCCTGCGCCTGCGCAGGACGGGGGAGGGGTCGCTGCAGCACACGGGAGGGGGCTCCGGACCCAAGCACGTGCCCAGGCGGTTTCCTTGGCAACTGTCTCCAGAGCGACTGTGAAGACCCCCGACCCATCAGCCGGCTGCTCCAGCCGGGGTGTCCTCGCGCTGTGCCCGGGCCGCCGTTCCCACAGCCAGGACCCCACCGGGTGGATCCCGCCCCCCGCCCCCGCCCAGGACCCCCGCGCCCTACCTGCTCCCCGAAGAAGGCCGAGTGCAGGAGGCTCAGCAGCCCCCAGAGCCCCATGGAGCCGCGGCCGCTGGACAGCGCGGCCCCGCCCTCGGCCGCAGGGATGGAGGCGGGGGCCGGGAGCACTGCGCCTGCGCACAGGCGGGGAGGGGGTTGCCACTCTGGGGAGGGGGGACCCGAGCCGCTGAGGATGGCAGCATAAGACGGGGACCCCCTTGGGCACAGCGACAACGACGGGCCTGGGGACCCCGAGAGGGGGGAACGGTCCGGGGCTCCCACCGGGGAGGGCCGGGGAGGAACGAGGTGTGGGGCAGGAGCGCCACCCGGTGACGGACAGTGCCCGGGCGCGGACGCTGGCTAAGGCCAGGATTCACCAGTCACTCGACAAACGTTTGCCGGGTGGGTCCCGCCAGCCCGGCTGTGGGGAGGCGCGGAGGGGCGGCTGGGGGGGGACACTGTCGTGTCAACACGGGAGACACTGCGTGCCCGGCCCGCACGGCGGCTAAACTGGTCCAGACCCGAGGTCACGCCGCCGGCTGGTGATGCACACCTATGATCCCCCGCTCCGGAACAGAGGCGGGATCTCTGTGAGTTCGAGGCCAGCCTGGGCTACAGAGCGAGATCCAGGCCGGCCAGGGCTGCACAGAAACCGTCTCAGAAAAACAAAAAAAAAGTCCAGACATGGTGGTCGACTTGGGAGACCGAGGCCGCGGGCGATGTAACCGAGGCAGAGCGCTGAGCACTGAACCACCACAGAAGGCCGAGTGGCAGCAGGCGACCCGGGTGACTGAGGAGCGAGCTGGCGGGGGCGGCGCAGATCCACTGCACTGAGTGTCGGGAAGGCGGACCGAGTCTGCGCAGTGGAGGGGGCGGGGCACTTCCCGGAGCCCCGGGGGTTCACTGGGGCACCGCGGGCACCAGCGGCCCGGATTTGATCTCTGCCCATTCCTTTTTTTTGTTTTGAGACAGGGTTTCTCTGTGTAGCCCCGGCTGTCCTGGATCTCTCTGTAGCCCAGGCTGGCCTCGAACTCAGAGATCCCCCTGCCTCCCGAGTGCTGGATTACAGGCGCGCGCCCGCAATCTTCCCATTTCTAAGTGTCCCCAGCCTGGTGCTGTGGGTCGGGCCGGCGTCAGGAAGCACGTGCTGTTCTTGCGGAGGACCCAGGTTCAGTACCCAGCACCCACCCAAGTTCCAGGGGGTCCCAGTCTCCCTCACTTCAGGACACACAACCCAGATCTCCCACCAGAGAAAAGCCAGACTTGAGGGGCTAGCCTGCACAAAGGTCCCCTCCACGTGCCGGAACCTCGGCACGGCCCCGGTGTGCAGCATCCGGTGATGCACTGGGGTCCTCAGGCTGCTGACCCCCACCTCCGGGTCGGGGAGGCGGCACCCTCCAGCCGGCGGGCCCCGCCCGGCGAAGGGTCCGCCATCTCTCCCCGGGCAGACTCAAGGTGGCCCCACTCCCCGAGACGAGACGCGCGCGGCGGGGACCCCGGCCGCAGAAGCAAGCAGAGCCCAGGAAGCAAACAGAGTCTTTATTGGCCGCGGCTACTTGAGGGGGATGAAGCGGGAGGAGTGGGTGGCGCCGATGCCGGGCCGGCCGTGCTTCACCGGCTTGTAGGTGATGGAGAACTCGCCCAGGTAGTGGCCGATCATCTCTGGCTGTGGGTTGGAGAGCAGCGCGGGGTGAGCCGCGGCGGAGGGGGCGTTCCCGTCCCCAGCCCCCGCTCCAGGCCCCAGGCCCCGCCCCCCAGCTCACCTTGATCTCCACCTGGTTGAAGGTCTTCCCGTTGTACACGCCCACCATGCTGCCCACCATCTCGGGCAGGATGATCATGTCCCGCAGGTGCGTCTTCACCACCTCGGGCTTCTCCATGGGCGGCGCCTCCTTCTTGGCCTTCCGCAGCCGCTTCAGCAGCGAGTGCTGCTTGCGCCGCAGGCCGCGGTTCAGGCGGCGCCTCTGCCGGGCGCTGTAGAGCTGCATCAGCTGCTGCTGCGGGCGGGAGGGTGGGGTGCCACTTCGGGTGGGGCCGGGGGGACGCGGGAGGCGGGTGCCACTCGGTGGGGCCGGGGGGACGCGGGGAGGGAGGTGGGTGGCACTCGGGTGGGGGCCGGGGGGACGCAGGGGAGAGGGTGGGTGCACTCGGGTCAGGGATCGGGCGGACGGGGGCGCAAGCGCGCACGGGGGGACGAGAGTGGCTGTCCACTCGGGTTCGGACCCCGGCCGGAGCGTGCGCGGGCCTGGGCCCTCGCCATGCACCGGGTCAACCCTCGGCCACCCGCCCCAGCCCGTACCCAGCCCCCGGCAGGCACCGGGTAGCGCGGTCCGCCGACGGCCACATGCAGGGGGAAGCGGTGCGAGGAGCAGAGCGCGCGCCAGGACGGTACGCGGGGCCGGGAGGGGGTGCGGGGTTCGCGGGCAGCCGGGCGCACGGTAGTGCGGGGTTCGCGGGCAGCCAGGGGAGCCGGGGTTTCGGGGCTCGCGGGCAGCCGGGCGCACGGTAAGTGCGGGGCGGGCAGCCGGGCGCACGGAAGTGGGGGTTGCGGCAGCCGGGGCGCACGGGAAGTGCGGGCGGGGCAGCAGGGAGCGGGGTTCGGGGCGGGCAGCCGGGGCGCACGGGGAGTGCGGGGCGCGGGGGGGGGGGGGGGGCGGGGCAGCCGGGGCGCGGAGCCGGGGTTTCGGGTCGCGGGCAGCCGGGGCGCGGAGGGGGTGGGGTCGCGGGCAGCCGGGCGCAGGGGAGCCGGGGTTTCGGGGTCGCGGGCAGCCCGGCCTTACTAGGACATGTCGAGCAGCTGGTCCAGGTCCACGCCGCGGTAGGTGAACTTGCGGAAGGTCCGCTTCTTCTTCTGCTCCACTTCAGCCTGCGCGGGCGCGGGTCGGGGTCAGCGGGGTGCGCGGGCCGCAGCCGCCCCTCCCGCGCCCTCCCTCCGCGGCCGCCAGCGCCCCGCGGCCCCCGCAGCCGCCCCCGCGCCCCGCGCCCCGGCCCCGGGCGGATGGCGCCGGATGCAGCAGCACGCAGAGCGCCGACCCCGCACTCACCATCTCGGCGGCGGCTCGGGAAAGGAAGCGTTGGCGGCGCCTGCGCAGTTATCGCGAGCCCCGCCGGGAGGCGCCGCCCCCAGGCGCGCGCGCTTCCGCTTTCGGGAGCGTGGCTGTCGCCCCCTGCTGTGCGGAGGGCAGAGCGCAGGCAGCCGGCCTCGGTGCGTGGTTTTGTTCCCGCGGAGCTCCGTCTCTCTTCCTCTTGCCGTTTTTTTCTGTCTCCCCTGTCTCAAGGAGTCCTGGTGGCCTCGAACTCGCAGCAATCCTCCTGCCTCTTGCCTGCTTTTCTGTGTATTTTCATGTATTTGTTTGTTTTGTTTTTTCGAGACAGGGTTTCTCTGTGCAGCCCTGGCTGTCTTGGATCTCGCTCTGCAGACCAGGCTGTCCTGGAACTCACAGAGATCCTCCTGCCTCAGCCTCCCGAGTGCTGGGATCAAAGTGTGCACCACCACTGCCGGCTTTTGCTTGTTCTTACTTGTGTGGCGTGTGCGAGCCTGGCATCTCCAAAGTGTGCAGGTCAGAGGACAACGTGGAGGAATCCGTTCTCTCCTTCCACCATGTAAGTCCCGGGCACTGACTTCGGGTCATCAGGCTTGGCACCAGACTCCCTCGCCCAGGGTCTCGTGCAGCTCAGGCTGAGAATGACCTTGAACTTGGGATCATCCCGCCTCCACCTCCAGAGTGCCTGCACAACAAGTTTGCACCTCCACGCCCAGCTACAGAAGTGGGGCTCTGTTTCCTGAAGGATGACCCTCAGTCAGCCATGATGGCATGTGCCTTTAATACCGGCATACAGAAGGCAGACTGATCTGCGTGAGTTCTGGGACAGCCAGGGCTACACAGAGACACCATTAAACAAAAAATCATGTTATTTATTATTTTATTCGTGTTTGCCTGTGTGTGTTGTGTACCGTGTATGTGCCTCATGCTGGGGTGGGCATCATATTCCCTGGGATGGAGCTACACAGAACTGAGCTGCTAATGCATGCTGAGAACTGAACCAGGCTTCTGGAAGAGCGGCCAGTGCTTTTTTTTTATTTTTATTTTTTTCCTTTTTAGTGACTTATTTTTATTTCATGTATATTGCTGTCTTACCTGCACGTATGTCTGTATAAATGTCAGATCTCCTGGAACTGGAGTTACAGACAGCTAGGAGCTGCCATGTGGGTGCTGGGAATTGAACCCGGGTCCCTTGGAAGAACAGCCAGTGCTCTTAAGCACTGAGCCACCTCTCTGTCCTGTCCTGTCTCACTGTGCCCCCAGACTGCCTTCAAACCCGAGCCCCAGAGCCTCCCGCTTCAGTGTCTCCATGGGTGGGACAAAGGGTGTTGCTGTCACTTCAGGGCTAGTTCCCCGGTCCCGTCAGTCCCAACCATCCACCAAGCCCGTCTATTTAAGCCTGGGGAGTTCTCAGGGAAGGCAGGACCCTGCCCCCTGCCTACTGAACCATAACTGCCTTCAACGGCGATGCTTGCTTTCTGTGTGCACCTGAGGTGCACGTCGGGAGCATCCCCCTCATTCCAGGAGGCTGACACAGGAGGATCCTGAGTTTGAAGCCTGCTAGTATGTAGTGAGGGAGTCCCCCACATAAAGACAGGGTGTCTCTGTGTAGCCCTGGCTGTCCCAGAACTCACGCAGATCAGTCTGCCTTCTGTATGCCGGTATTAAAGGCACATGCCATCATGGCTGACTGAGGGTCATCCTTCAGGAAACAGAGCCCCCCTTCTGTAGCTGGGCGTGGAGGTGCAAACCTGTTGTGCAGGCACTCTGGAGGTGGAGGCGGGATGATCCCAAGTTCAAGGTCATTCTCAGCCTGAGCTGCACGAGATCCCATCCAAAACAGAAAAGGAGGTGGGCAGATGGCTCCCTGGGCAAGGGAGTCTGGTGCCAAGCCTGATGACCCGAAGTCAGTGCCCGGGACCGTGTGCCTCAGAGTGGCTGCCATGGAGTCCCTGTCCCTGCATGCGGCCTGCACCACAACCTCTGCTTGACTCTTGTGACCGTCTTTTCCAGAGCTTTGATCACCTTAGTTACACACAGGGATGTGTGTGTGTGTCTGCATATGGGTTTGTGCACAGGAAATGCTGGGGCAGGGGCATTCCATCCCCTGGAGCTGAGTTAAAGAGGCTTGAGTTCTCCAGCTGCCTCACCACTGTTCTTTTTGGACAGGGTCTCTCCACGCAGACCAGGCTGACCTCGCATTCAGGGCTTTGCTCTCTGCCTCCTAGAACCAGGATCAGAGCTGAATGCCACACAGCTGGCTTTTGTCTGCCTCAGTGGGAGCCTCCCCAGGCATGGCCCCATTTAGCCACAGGTGCCTGTGTGTGGTCTACACAGGTTCCATCTCCAGCTGTGAGAGCTGTGCTGAGCAGTTTGCACCAGTGGGTGCCGGCCTCTCCCCTGAGCTGTGCTGAAGCTCACTTGCTTTCCTAGCCAGGTACTGACAGGCAATACTTCGGATTTTTTTTTTTTTTTTTTTTTTTTGGACAGGGTTTTATGTAGTCCAGGCAGGTTTCAAACTTTCATGGCCAAGGATGACCCTGAACTCCTGAAGCAAAGTGCTCTATTAACTGAGCCACAGACACAGATTTTTGTTGTTGTTTTAGGAGACAGGGTTTCTCTGTGCAGCCCTGGCTATCCTGGAACTCACTCTGTAGACCAGGCTGGCCTGGAACTCAGAGAACCACCTGAGTGCTGGGGTTAAAAGCGTGCATCACCACTGCCAGATTTTCTATTTTCATGTGTGTGGGTGTTTTGTCTGTATGTACATCTCTGCATCACCTGTGTGTGGTACCCACAGGGGCCAAAAGGCAACAGATCCCCTGGATCTAGAGTTACAGATGGTTGTGAGCTGCCATGTGGGTGCTGGGAACTGAACCTGGGTCCCTCTTCAAGAGGAACAAGTACTCTTGACAGAGGAACCTTTTCTATAGCCTTATCTATTTCCTTTTTGACAGGGTCTCACACAATGTAGACCAGGCTGGCTCTGAACTCGTAAGAGACCCGCCTACTTCTGCCTTCCAAGTGCTAGGATTAAAGATGTGAGCCTCCACGCTGGACACATTTTTTTAAGGTGTATTTACAAGGGTGTGGAGAGAAGGCTCAGTGGGTAAGAACATCTGCTGCTCTTCCAGAGGACCTGGGTTCAATTCTCAGCACCCACAAGGAGGCTCTCAGACGTCTGTTAATTCCAGTCCCAGGCCACTGTGAGGATTGCACTGTACGCACACGGTGCAGACAGGCTGACTGATACCTGGACACATATAAGTAGATAAATTTAGGGCCAGTAAAAAGGTTCAGAGGGGCCGGGCATTGGTGGCACGCGCCTTTAATCCCAGCACTCGGGAGGCAGAGCCAGGGGGATCTCTGAGTTCGAGGCCAGCCTGGGCTACAGAGTGAGTTCCAGGACAGGCTCCAAAGCGACACAGAGAAACCCTGTCTCAAACAAAAACAAACCAAAATAAATAAATAAATAAATAAATAAATAAATAAATAAAGGTTCAGAGGGCAAGAGACTTCTCATAGGCTGGAAGAACCAAGCAAGCTCTGACATGCCCTTTGACCTCCCCACACCAAAATAAAGGTCAAGTATTAAATATACATGTGGTGGATGTCACTTCAAGGCCAAAGACGGGACTCCATGTGGTCAGCCCCGTCTCCTGCATTCTGAGGGGTCAGGCCAGCACACCCCACTTCGCTTTCATGAGACAGGTCCTGCCAACTGGCACCCATGTGCTCTCCAAAGCACACAGGAAGGACAGAAGGAACCAAGCCAGAGTCACAGACACAGTAGACACCACTCAGGTTCTGATCCAAACACGCTGCTTTATTCAAACCGGGTCAAACTGGTCAATGGGAACCTGAGCCCTGCTGAGGGCCTCCAGCAAGGCCTTGCCTGCCACTTGTGTGGGGCCAGGCCACCTGTGACGTCAGCACTGCCACCTGGGCCAGGGGCCCTGTGGACCCACAGCCACACGAGCCGCTCAAAGCAAGGAATGAACAAAAAACCAAATGCACGCAGTAGTCTCTGCCCACGCCCCAGCCCGCGCCGGCGGGAGCCAGGGCCCCCGCTTTCCCGCACCCGAACCCTGCTTTAAATTAAAAAATAAGCCAGTATACATCGTAGAAAATTTCTCTTAAAAATCTCACAATTTGTAAATGTATATTTTTTTTCTTTAACATAAAAGTTTACAATATACGGTAAAACAAGAGGCTCAGGAAAATAATCTCAAAAAAGGAAAATAAAAGAAGAAAGAAAAAAAGAAAAGAAACCTGAAATTCTGAATTAAAGCTGAAGGCGTTTTTTAAACCCTGTTGTTGAACCAGTGACGTGTTTTTATTGTGCTGATGGGTCAGAGAAAAGAAATATATTTAAAACCTCAGTCCAGACGCGGCCTCCGCTGCCCCCCTCCCCCAGGTCGAGTGGTCGTTTGTTTTGCCCGAGTGTGTGATTGTCACGAGTTCACCAGTCCCGAATCCTGCCCTGGCGCCATCCCCCTGGCTAGCGCCGGTAGGGATGGAAGCCCTGCACATTGTGGTTCTGCCCGCGTCCGAAACCACTGCCACCAGCGGGGGGACCCCCTGAGCCCGGCACTGAGGGGCCCCCGTAGGAGGGTGGCTGCTGGCTGGGGTCCGAGAAGCCCTGGCCGAAGCCGCTCAAGTCCTGCCCGTAACCTGCGGGGAGAGAGGCTGCTTAGCTTCGATCAGGGCAGAGCATCCCTGCTGCTGTGTCCCCAGGAGAGGGGCTGGATGGTGAAGCCCGGGCCTTGGGGGCGTCACCCAGCCCCGAGGCACGCCACAACCTGAGCTGTGTCACAAACAGGACAGCGCAGTCTTGGGGTCCCGCCTAACTTCCCAATAGCCCTTTCAGCCAAGCTCCGTGTCTCTCAACAAGATGCTACCAATCTGTGTCACTTTTGGGAGCAGCTTTGTGAAGAGGATGACACCATTCCCTGCCTGCCCAGCCAGCGTGCGAAGCCCCTGTGTGGCCACCCCACCCAGAGCACCAGCACACGAGGACCCAGGCTCCACGGGCTCCGGCTTGTGGATGGCTGAGGTCAGTTGCCCAGCGCAGAGGAAGCAGGCAGAAGGCCACATCTATCCACAACAGGCAAGTGAAGCAGCCAGAAGCCTGGACACACATGTCCCCAGACCTGGGGAGACCTGGCTCAGAGTGCCACACCAGGCGTGTAGACAGCCTGTGGCCACCACACAGCAGCAGGTCTGGCAGTGCTCAGATATCCACTTCAGGTCCTCAGGCTGTGTGACCACCACCAAGCCCATGATATCCATGTAGGAAATGGGGCTGGAGAAGTCAGTCCACCACAAGAGCATGGCTGCTTTCAGGGGTCCAGGGGGGGTCAGTTCCCAGCACCCACATGGCCACAACCGCCTGCAACTCCAGTTTTCAGAGGATATGATGCCTCCCCTTCTGGCCTCAGAGGGCTCTTGCATGCATATGGTGCACATAAACTCCAAGTACACATCAAAGGAAATAATTTTTAAAAAGAATTCCCATGCCAGGTGGTGGTGCACACCTTTAATCCCAGCACTCGGGAGGTAAAGCGAGGCAGATCTCTGAGTTCGAGGCCAGCCTGGTCTACAGAGCAAGATCCAGGACAGGCACCAAAACTACACGGAGAAACCCTGTCTCAAAAAAAAAAAAAAAAAAAAAAAAAAAGATTTCCTTGGGAGGCAGGTTCTGAGTTCAAGGTCAGCCAGGGCTACATAGTTGAGTCCTATCTCAAAAGCCAAACAAAACCACAAGCCTGGGTTTGGTGAGACAGAACTCAAAGCCCTTTGGGAGCTGAAGCAGGAAGAACTCACTTGAGCTCAAGGCCAACCTGTGCTACAGTGAGGTCCAGGTGAGGCCATCTCAGAAAGGGGGTGGGGAAGACTGCTGGTGAGGCGCTTCCTGCCTAGACACGGGACCCGAGAACCAGCTCCAAGGCAGCCCCACCGCCCACAGGCCACAGTACATACATGTCCACACACAATCAAGTTAAGGCTCAGGCTGTCACCCCAAGGGACACACGCTCAGTATGTGTAAGTGTGGACTCAAGCCCAGGGCAGAAGTCCTCTACTGTGTCCAGCACAGAAACCTGCCAGGCTGAGGGCACCTGCGGCAGGGTGGAGCCAGGAAAGCGGCCTTCCAGGTCACTCACCCATCTGACCAAGGCTGGCCTTGGCACTGGGCTCCCAGGGGCACCGGCAGACAGCCTCCCCGACAGCTGGCTCACACACCAATCGTGTGAGCCCACCGTGACCCTGTCGTAGCCTATGGCTGCACCAAAGAGACTCCCCCAGAGATACCTGCAGAGATGGAGCCTAGGGTAACTGACCAAGGGCTCGACAGGCCCTCTGGGAGCGAGCCCACAGCCCCACAAGGATGGAAAATGGAGCACAGCACCCCAAATCCAGCCTGGTGAGCTCTCCTGCTCCTGCCCATCCTGGAGCAGCTGGCCACAGCCACTTACCATACTGACCATAGGGGAAGTCCGGCTGGGCTGTTGGGGGTTTGCTCATGTCGGGGGCAGCCTGAGACGGAGGTGGCGGGAAGGCCAGCGGGGCAGCCCCTGGGGTAGCAGGTGGAGGAGGAACCCCTGGAGGGGCGAACTGATCAGGAGGTGGGGGCGGAGGCCCATAGCCAAAACCTGTAGCAACAGGAGAAAAAGGCGTGAACAGCCAATACCAGGGGCAGAACTGAGCATGGGTCAGAGTGGCCACCCAGACGCTCTACCAGACACCTAAGCAGGCTCGGGGCTCGGCCCAGAGCCAGACTAGAGCACCAGGCCATAATGTAATGTACGCAACCTAGGAATTCCAGGTCAAAACTTTGGAAGCCAGGGTGCAGCTCCTTGCTGAATGCCTACCTAGCTGCAAGAGGCCCCAGCCTCTACCCCAACACCAGAAGAAGAAGCCACCGCCAATCACACCACCAGACTGCTCAGAAGGTCAGTCACCTGAGCTGGTCCCCACTGTTCTGCCTTGGGCAGTGTGGGCTGCAGGTCTCATTAGTAAGTGTCCACCGGGAATAACAGGGATGCCCTGGCTCAGCTCCTTTCTAGAGATCTACCACACACTGACTGCCTTGTCCCTAGACACCACTGGCCCAGCCTGCACACAGCACCAAGAACCCACCATGAATGCAGCCAGCCCCGGAGGACAAGGGCAGACAGAGGGTGGCCACTCTCAGCCTAGCAGGACGGCTGACAGCTGGCATGCTGGTCTGTTCTGCTGGGTAACACTCACTGAATTGAGGTGGGGCGCCATAGCCCTGTGGGAAGCCCTGTGGCGGGGGGAAGCCTCCAGGCGGTGTGGATACAATGTAGGATGTGAAGGGCGGGGGCGGGGGCGGGGCTCCTCTGCCAGCAGGGGGTGGGCCATAGCCACCTGCAACAGAGAGGAGGTAGGTGAGGGCAGGCAGGGCGGCCTGACACAGCCCGGAGCCCGGTCCGATCCACGGTCTCCTCCCTGCACCAGCACCCCAGTGCACACAGCACGACAGGCCTGCGGTGTGCACCTGACTCACCAATGGCCTGTCCTGCTGGCACCCACATTCCTAGACAGAAAACAGAAGACAAGGTGCCAGTTAGCCTGCCACAACGACTTCTCAGTGTTGCCCAGAACTCCCAGGCCCAAGTGTGCACAAGTCTCTCAAGAGGGCTGACTGAGGGGAAGGGCCACCGAGAGCTGGGGTCCCGACCCAAGGAAAAGGGAGACGGGCCAAGCACCAGGCCCACGGCTCTCTGCTGCTTACAGCACAGGCCAGGCACTGCCCACGGGGGCCTGCTCTGCCAGGGTGGTCTGTGCCCTCCTCCAGCGGTGAGCCAAGGCCAACTCCCCCATCAGCTGCTCTGGTGAGAGCAACAAGGAAAAGCCCACAGGCGGGGCCGACCCATGATCCAGTTCTCGCAGAGGCAGCACCAACCAGCGAGTCAGCCAGTCTCCTGGAGGAAGCCCCCACACCACTGCCAGCGGGCACTGCGTGCCAGGCTGCACACACTCGGCAGTGGAGGGCGTGGAGCCACCTGAGGACCCTCAGGACAGAGAACTAGGGGTGGCGAGGAGCCCGCCTCACTCACCCACACAGTGGTGTGGCGGGAGGCCTGCCTTCCTGGCCCTTTTGAGACAGAGGCAGGAGGGCGGAACGTTCAAGAAGGACACTGTCCGCTGGCTATGGGGTCAGCAGGAGGCACAACTTAGCGCGTGCCCTGCGTTCACCTCCAGCACTGAGTCAGACAGGAAAACTCCAGAAAACAGGAGGGCCCTCTGTAGACTTGGGTCCTCTAGGCAGCCACCGGCAGCTCCTGTGTTCACTGCCGCCAGCGAGGAACTGGACGGAGGCGGTGACACACTTGGCCAAAGTGACATCACGTGGCCCTCAAAGGCCACCTCAAGAGCCCTCAGCCTTCCTGCAGCCTGGGCTCCCGGGCAGGCGCTTCCGCAGCGGGGATAGCCCACCATTGGGGACAGAGAGGCGGCCACCACCTCCAGGACACCCTAGCACCTCCAGCCTCACCTTGTGGGCCGTATCCTTGCTGCCATGTGGGTGGGGGCTGGCCGGCCCAGCCATTGGCTGCGCTGGGTGCCACGCGGCTGCCCCACTGGCTGGCTCCTGGCTGTCCTGGCGCTTGGTTTTTGCTGTCCCGAGGTTCAGCCCGTTTCACCTCCACCTAAACAAACCAAGGGCACTTCAGGGAGAAGCCACCGCGGTGCCCCGCCCTTCAGACACCCGTGGTGACTTATGACTACACTTAACGCCTTACGACTTAAAGTGAGTACTTAATATAAAGCTTACTTAGGCCAGTAGTTTTCTTTCTTAAAAAAAAAAGAAAAGAAAAGAAAAAGAAAAAGAAAAAAAAAGAAAGAAAAAGAAAAAAAAGTTTGCTCTTTAATTTCTCTGTATAAAAATGTTTCTCAGGTACAGCGGATGCATCTGGAAGACGCCCTGTGTCCCCTACTGCAAGCAGCGGGAGACAGCCAGGTGGGACACCGAGGGGTACCCCCGCTAAGGAGGCAGTCTCCTCCCACCCACCGCCGCCCCCCTGCATACCTGAGAAACACGCTGGCTTTGACTCAGTTATTTCAAATGTCTAGTGGAAGATAAAGACTTACCTTCCCCAGGCTAATGCTTAAAGAACCTCAGTTAACTCAGAGGAATGTCAGGGGATGGATGTAAGAGCCTTACGGTACAGCTAACAAAAAGTCAACAAACATGCAATAAAATGGACATTGGGATCAGTAAGCAACCTTCATACTGTGTTTGGCAGCAGCCCAGTCCTGGCTTAGCAGGGACAGCAGACAGGGACCCTAACAGAAGCTGGTGTCTGACCTACTTAGCCAGGAGGCAAGGGGAGCACACTCTCTTGCGAGGGCACACTGTGACTGACTCAGCAGCCCTGCCCAGGCTGCCTGGCACCAGCGGCAGGCCCAGAACACAGACTCTGGTAGGGCCCTGAGGCAGGAAGTAGCACTCAGCACAGTCCCCCCCCACCCCCTCCAGCACCCAAAGAAAACCCTGGCAGTGGGAACTCGGTGGGCAGCAGATGTTGTAAGCTGGGGCAGTGTGAGAGCGGATCAGCTAGGAGTTAATGAGCCCTGGCGGCCCCTGGGGACTTGTCCTGCGGCTCCTCAGTCTGGGGTTTAAACACCATGTAGGCCCAGCTCTGGGCACCCAGAGTCCCCCAGGGGCTGCAGTGACCATTAAGGTCAGCAATGGGCAGGCTGGGGTCTCTGAGGGAGGGGACTTGGGGATAGGGTGACCCTGCACAGCCCTTTCTGAGCTCTCTCTAAACTAACTGTCACAGGGCCTTTGACAGCCCTTTCGACTGCTGGCAGGCGCTGTCCCCTCCAGTCTGCATGCTGGCTTCAACTGAGGCTTAGGGGGTGTCAGAGCAAGGCTGTCCCATCTCAGGGGGTCTGTCCAGGATGACAGGATGAGCCTGTAGGCCACAGCTTGGGCCGCTGCACGGTCCCAGAGCAAGAGCTGCCCCTGCCCCTCTGTACGTGGGTCCAGCACAAGCAGCCACAGGAGTGGCAGGTGATCTAGTCTCAGAGCTGGGGCCTGACATGGCCAGGGCAATCATGCACGCTAAGGTGGCTGGAGTGGCCTTCCCGAGGGCTGGATGGGGACCTGCGCATGCGGCTATGGAGATCTGAGGCCTGGGATCTCGGGAGGCTCCGGGCCCGCCCTGCCCACTCTGGCAGCAACACAGTATGAAGACGGAACACCAAAGGTCACTTGACTGCACGTGGTTAAGT
Source organism: Peromyscus leucopus (assembly GCF_004664715.2). NCBI lineage: Eukaryota > Metazoa > Chordata > Mammalia > Rodentia > Cricetidae > Peromyscus > Peromyscus leucopus. The sequence continues at coordinate 775,514 of NC_051081.1, read as the reverse complement.
GCTATCAGAGCATGTGGCTGGTCCCGGAGTTTCACAGTAAGTGACCCGACAGAAAACCAATCCTTCAGGATGTTTCAGTGCTCAGTTTGGAGCTGGACCTCGGCTTGCGGAGGCTCCCGCTCGGATCACGTTAAGGTCACTGTTACACAAGGGGCTGGGCCACATCTGAAGGAGTGGTCATGGAAACCGAGCCTGAGGCAACACTAGGGTCTCACTGAAGGCGGCCCACCTCCCAGGGCCCCGCCCCCTATCCCACCCCCGTCCAGGGGCAGTGCCCACAGTGCCCTGCTGGGGAGTCCCCACTGTCCAGTGAAACCCCTCGTTGCCCGCGGCTCGGCTTGGTCTTAAGGTAAAATAAAACTACAACTACACACTTTTTTGCCCATGATGTCGTGAAAATGCATGTTGACAGCCTGGTCCACTGATTGTTCGTCCTCGAAAGTAATAAATCCAAAACCTAGCCAACGACGAAGAGTGAATCAAGGTAGCAGGGCGTGTGACACAAAACAGGATGATGAACAGTATCAGGGCGGCCACGGGCTCGAGCTGGGTTTCAGACAAAGCCTGTGTGCAGCAGAGGGGCCATGGCCCACACGGGGCTGGGGGGGACAATGGTGACACCCATCCTTCTTCTCTGGGCTCAGTGTGGTCATGGGGATTGGGGTGCCTGGGAGGCAGTGGGGGCATGTGGTGTGCTCTGGCTTTTCTGAAACCCAGCTTCTCCCCCGGGGTTTGCAATTGGCTTCGCAGCTAGTGCTCACAGCAGCCCCCGCTGTTCTAGGCGGTACCGAGTGCAGGTCCTATCGCACCTCGCCAGGCTTACCAACGCTGTTGGCTAAGCCCGCGGAGTCCTATGTCTAACAGTCCTACTCTTCTATGCACATACGATATAGGTAAATAAATACAGGTAATACACAAAGATACAGGCCACAACGGGTTCCAGCAGGTCAAATTCTGCTGTTAGCAGCAACAGCAAGAGGCATGGTGTCATTAAAAAAAAAGAAAAATAACAGAAAAAGAAAAAAAAATTTCAAAGGAAAAAAATTTAGCATTTCCCAAACACAAGAAAGTGGCAGTATAAACGAAGTTTGGTTGGTCTGGGGGGCAGGCGCGGCCACCCGGCTAGGGGCAGAAGGGACAGGGCTCTGGCGCTAGCATCTCCTGCGGCACCCCGGCCCAGAGACCTCGGGGAGCAAAGGGTGAGGGAGGCTCAAGACAGAAGTGCCAAGGGCTCAGAGGACTCCCCAGCGAGGCAGAAGAGTGAGCAACGAGGGCCTCCTGTGCACTGAACGGGGAGCTGGGAGGGAGCGGCCTAGGGCAGGACCACAGCTAACGGAGATGGGATGTGGCGGCTGAACGGGGCGAGAACCCTATGAGGACGTGGGAGGCAAGAGATGGAAGCAGGAAGAAAATGGGGCCGAGGGACCCGAGGTGAGAAGGGGAGGAGGGCAGGTGGGCTGGGGGCTCCCGCTGTCCTGTGCAGACCCAGTCAAGGCCCGGAGGGAGCCGGATGGAACGTAAGGTGAAGTCTAGAGGAGCTGGAGGCTGAAGAGACGAGACCAGGGACAGGACAGAGGAGAGCAGGAGGCTGCAGACAGGGGGGCGCTTGGGGACCAAGAGGTCTGCAGGGACAAGATGGCCTGCTGTCTCAAGTCAGCAGACAAGGAGCAGGAAGGAGAAGGAACACTGAGACCCACCAAGACCCTTGAGGAGCCAGCAAAGCCAAGAAGACAAGAGGGGCTGTAAGGGGGCCCTGCTGACCCACCCACTGCTGTCTGCCACCCACTGGGACACTCACTTCCAAGCCCCCGGGGCACACAGGCCCACACGCCAGCCCCAAAGCTCTGGGCCCAGCTCCTGCTGCCCCTCCAGCGCAGGCCAGCAACACTAGCTGGGTCTGGCCGGGCCAGGCGGGGGCGGCAGGAGGGCGGCGGCGGCGGCAGCTGTGCCAGCCGTGGGCGGGAGCACTTAGGGGCTGCCCTCAGCGTCCCGCACCCCGAGGCTTCGCAAACTCAGAGGCGGCATTTGGAACACAACATAGTGATGAAGACATGTGAAAAGTTGACATTCTCTCAAACGGCGGGAGTGTCTGAAGCCACCGGGCTGGCTGGGTCCAGGCACAGTGCAAGAGGCCGTGGGTCGTGGGGGAGGAGCCGGGGCAGGCTGTCTACAAGGCTGTGTCAGAGGCAGCAGCGGGACAAACACACTGAAACTTCGTTTACACCCCACGGGAGCAAAGGCGCTCCCTCCGTCCTCTGACTGCGGGCGGGCCTGTACCTGTGTGACTTAACTTAGCACCTGGAGAGAGATCTAGAGAGACATCGTTAATCACAGACAATCACAGAGAGAGGAGCAGCTTACTTAACGGTACCGTATCCTATGACACTACGGACGTCATTAAGCATGTATGTCTACCATAAATTAAGACTAAGACTTAACAGCTAAACCACACGAGTGAGCAGTGCGTCCTGAACGGATGGAGGGGCTCAAATGGCAAACTATGCTCCCGAGTGGTGGCGTGCCCCGGGCACCTGCGGAGGGCTCTGAGGAGGGACATGTGGGTGAAGGGAGGCTGTGTGGGCCGAGGGACAGGCGGTGAGGGCAGCAAGGGCTGTGTGAGGTGGAGGTCCTGTAGCACGGAGCGCTCTGGCCCAGAATGGACCAAGCAGAAATGTGGGTGACGAAGAGCCACACAGAGAACAGAAGGGCCGGAGAGCAAGGGTGTCACCTGCTCCCTGGCCAGCGTGGAGTGATGAGTCTGGGGCACTGCTTGACCCGGCTGCAGCCAGGCAAGTGTCAACACAGACAGCGGCTGGAAAGAGGGCTTCGAAGCCTGTGTTCTGGAAGACCTTTAAAGCCAGAAGACGGGTTGCTATTCGTGTCGAGTGGTCAAAGCACCCCACAGGGAGGTGGGGGCGATGTGTGAGGGGTGGGAGGCGTGGAACCTGTCTCGGCACGCGGCCCAACGGCACTGCTTGTGCAGCGTCCGACCCTGGCCTGTCTAGGGCGAGATAGTTTGCCATCTGAGGGGAGGACATGGGTCAGGATGAACGGGTTCAGTCCTTACCTCGAGGCCGCTGCTTCTCTGCGTCATAGATCATGACCACCTCGGTGACCTGTGGACAAAGGGGGGATGAGGCAGGCACCACAGAGCCACCCAGCCCCTGTTCCAGGTCCCAGGGAACCAGCCAAATGAGAGACAACTCTGATCCTGGCTGCACGTCCCATGAGGGACGAGGTCTGGGAGACGCCACAGTCGTCCCCTGGCCTGTGCTCTGCTCTGTCTGACGGACATACCACCACCCCAAAGTCATGAGCATCCTCAGGGTCACCTGGGGACTGCCATGCCTAATCACACCCCAGTGCAATGCCTGGCGGTTCAGGCCTCCGCTGTCTTGTCTGCCTCACACAGCAGCTCAAAAACCCAGTGAGCAGAGGGCTCCAGCCTGTTCCAGAGGAAAGGCCACACAAGAAGCCATGAGGAGCTCCAGTCTCTGGGAGGCCAGTGGTTCCCACACCAGAACCCTAGGTGTGGCCAGCTGCCTGGCCACCACAAAGCAGCATGCCTCCCTCCCAGCCACGGCTAACTCCTCACTGCCCACTGGCCTGCCCCGAAAGCCCCAGGCCACACCGATGAGGAGACTCAGGGGTGGGGCATGGCAGGGGACGTGCCCGGGAGTGGCCAGGGCGGCGCGCAGAGCTCACCACTCCGAACTTCTTGAAGTACTCCCTGAGCTCCGTCTCGCCGCAGTTGTGGGGAATGCCCCCGACAAAGATCTTGTTGGACTTGCTGCTGTCGCTCCTGGGTCCTTTCTGCTGTCGAGGAGGGGTCAGTGACTTTTGGGGGCTCACTCCCCCACAGCTGCTCCCCCAACCCTCTCCGTAGCTTTGTGCTTCTCCTGAGACAGTCTCACTGCGTAGCCCAGGCCAGCCTTCAACTCAGGGCAATCCGGCTGCCTCGGGCTCTCCAAGGCTGGGACACCGGATGCAGACTGTTCGCCCGGGGCCCTGGCCCAGCTTTTGCTTGGCTCTTGGAGACAGGGTCTCGCCATGCAGTCCTGGTCTGCCTGAAACTCTATGCGTAGACCAGGCTGACTTTAAAGTCGAGGAATCCCCCTGCCTCTGCTCCCCAAATACTAGGATTAAAGGTGTGTGTGCACTTCCCTTCCCTACCTACAACCACCCCAGCTCCCGGTCTGCGGTTCAGCTCAAGCCAGAGCACATGCCAAAACTGCATGGCTGCTCTGCGGACACAGGAGACAGGCCCCCCCTCTGCCTTGGAGCAGAGCGAACGGAGAGAAACAACCCAGCCGTCCTCCGATGTCCACACACTGTGGCATGCACGGCCGTCCACAGGCACAAGACAAACACGTGTAATTAAAAAGTCAGAACCAGTAAAAACAACCACAAACAAACCCAAGCCTGCAACAACCCTGCAATGTCTGAAGCAGGGGGATCCCTGGGAGTTCCAGGCCAACCAGGGCTACAGAGTACCCTGTCTCAAAAACAAATAGCCAGGCAGCGGTGGTGGCGCACTCCTTTAATCCTAGCACTTGGGAGACAGAGCCAGGCGGATCTCTGAATTCAAGGCCAGCCTGGTCTACAGAGGGAATTCCAGGACAGCCAGGGCTGCACAGAGAAACAAAAAGAGAAATGGGGGGTGGGGGATGAAAACAATCTTCTTTTTTTATTTCAGGGCTTGGGACGGTCCTGGGGCCTTCTACACGCTAGCATGTGAACGCCAGGGACCTACATTTGCAGTGCGGACGGGGTTTGGGCGAAGTTCAAAACCGCCAAGGCAGTCTCAGGGCTACCAGCTGGTGGTGAAAACCTGGGGACACGGACTCAGGAAAGCTTGGGGCAGTCATGGAGGACATAAGCCTCCCAGCCTCCCATTATGGTTCCATTTAAGAGGACGGCACAGTCCCCGTGATCTCATGCTCGAGGACATTACAATCCCCATGGTCCTAACCACTTTGGGTTAGGAGACTACACTGAGCTGTCGGCCCAGCATCCGGAGGCTGAAGCAGGAGGATCCTGGGTCCCAGGCCAGCCTGGGCTACATGACAGACTAGACGCCTCAGGGAGCACACCACCGTGCTAGCGGCAGTGGGCTGGCCAGGTGAGGAGCTCACGTGAGCAGTGGGCCACAGCAGACTGACCCACTGAGGAACCCAGAGAGCAACCTACAAGGTAAAACCCCACAAGTCAGCCAGCCAAGCCACGGTGTCCACAGCAGGGACAGCCGCTGAGGACTCGGTGCGATGAGTGTAGCCCAGCTCTAAGGCAGTGAGCACAGCACTGTGCAAGGTTTACAACTTTTTTGGAAAATGACTTTCTTAAAAGGAAAAGGGGGTGAGGCTGTCAACAGTGATAAGCTTGCTGGGCCTGGGTCCAAAAGCCCGCCTGCCGGAGGGAATACCTTAACAGGAAAGCGCTGGAGAGATGGCTGCGTGGTTAAGATCATTGGCTGCTCTTCCAGAGGCCCTGGGTTTGATCCTGAGCACCCACATGGTGATTCACAACTGTCACAACTCCAGTTCCAGGGGGTCTGACCCCCTCTCTGGCCTCCTCGGGCATCAGGCACTCAAGCAGTGCATAGACACACATGCAAAAAAAATACCCATGCATGAAAAAAATGCCAATAAATCTGGAAAGTGGCTGGGGATTGGCAGCTCACACCTTCAGTCTCAGCACTTGAGAGGCTGAGACCATCTCACAAAACAAATGAACCACTTGCAGAGGCCAGGTGCCCTTCAGTGCGAGCAGACTCCCTGGCCGCTGAGCAGGTCCATGTGGAAGTGAAGGCAGTCTGCTGCCAGGCAGGGAACGCTGAGGTGCGGAGCCAAGTGAGCACAGGCGGCAGGCCTCTGCTGCTAAGGCATGAGCCGCCCGGCCTCCTCAGCAGGACTAGTGAGAACCTGCACCAGCCCAAGGTGAAGGGACTTGGCTTTCAATGGCTCCATTTCCCTTGCGTTGATGAACAGAGTGGGTGGGGGTAATGGTGGCCACCCACGACCCTCCAGCAGGACTGAAACGCCAGCCCAGCCCAGCCCAGCCTTACCCAGCCTTCCTTGGGCCGTGTTCGCTCCGGCTGCATCCCCCGGGGTGTGCATGGCTTCGGGTCGATCTGTAGGAAATGTCAAGCCAGAGGTGAGCAAAAAGCCATTCCCTCTGCAAAGGGCATTGCATTGGCCACTGCTGCAAGCACCCAGCATACCCCAGGGCTCGTGGCCTCAGGGCTCCACCCTCTCATACACCCATCTTCCGTGGCCTGAACCCGACAGACAAATCATTCAGACACGTGGGCAAAGATGCATGAAGTCACTTACATTCCGGCCATCCAGGGTGTGTGGTCTGCTGGCCAGCACTGTCCCCACACAATTGGGGTCTTTAAACTTGACAAACCCAAAGCCTCGAGACTGGTTGGTGGTTTTATCTTTCATGATGACACAATCCACAACCTCGCCATACTGGGAAAAGTAGCTGCGCAGAGTCTCTGCTCAGAGGCGGGAACAAAAGCACAGGTCCCCAGCTTAGGCATAGTCTCAGCACACAGGAGCATAAAATGCACGCGCGTGCGCGCGCGCGCACACACACGCACACACACACATGCGCACACGTGCACACACCTGCGCACACATGCACACACCTACACACGCGCGCGCACACACACACGCCTTTGCAGCACATCAGCTTCACCCAGGCTGCTCGGCAGCTCACTGCCAGGGCAGAGGGCACAGGGTGCAAGGAGAACGCACAGGGAATCTCACGTGCCAAGCCATCCTGCCTTGTGCTACAAGGGTGTGGACTAACTGCAGGGAACAGGAGGGCAGGGCTGGAGAGGCAGGACACCACCACCCAGGCATGCTGACTTTGGAGCAAGCTCCGCTGAGGGACAGAGTTAGGTTCACGGGCACCAGAGCCAAGCCTGTCCACGGCTGGATGCCACAGCTCCTACCTTGAGTGGTGCTCCAGTCCAGGCCGCCCACGAAGAGCTTCCTGCAGAGAGAGGAGGCTCGGAGTCAGCTGACCGCTGTAGGGTGTCCCACCCACACCAGTCCAGAGGAAGAGGAGTGTGCTCACTCAACCTGTGGGGCACAGAGCTCAGCCAAGGACTTCTGGCATCCACACTAGGGCAGCAGCAGGAGAAATACCCTTGCTGCCACAGCCGGCCCTGTCAGAGTCCCACTCCCAGCAAAAGCGCCGCCGTGACAGGCCAGTGCCCGCAGGCAGCTTCTGCAGACACTCAGCCAGAGAACTAGAGAAGGACTGATGTTAGGACCTGGCCCCATGAGCCCCTGGCGACAGTCGTGACAAAGCCTCCCCGACACACCTGGGCCTATCCACACAGCACAGGTTCCAAGGCTAGCTGCAGCCAGCGTGAAGAAGTGGTGTATCAAATGGCCCTTGGGCCTCACCTGAAGCATCCGGGGACTCGGGAGTCATTCGATCCCTCCCCAGCTCTGGGACACAAAGAGACAGGAGAGTCTGCCCCCTGGAGCTCTGTTTGCTGACCCTAGGCAGGACACCTGGGGCAAGTCCCTGAGCTAGAAGGGTCCACCGAGGCAGCACCACCATTCCTCAGACCTAAGACATTTGCTCACCCTGCAGGAAACACCAGACGCCCTGTCCCCTCCCCCATGCCCTTGGCCACCATGGGCATCCAACTACAGCATGCCAGACTAGAAACCAGACACACGAGAGCCCTCAAATGGCCCAAGCACCCTTCACAGCAAAGTCCCGTAGCAGAGTGCCAGCCATGGAAAAGCATGCGTGGCCACACAGGTCCCTTGCTTCGCAGTGTGGAAGAGGGGCCCTGCCTGGTCTGCCGGGCAGGGCTAAGGGCAAGGCCGCTAGCCCACTGCCCTCCCGGAACCACATCTGTGTGAGGGATCCAGGCTGGGCAATCATGCAGGTGGCTCAGGCCCGGCCTCATTAACATAAACCACGTGTCTCCTCAGGCCACAGCCTGGGAAGGGCAAGGTATGCCCACTGAAACCAAAACAGAGCAAGTCCGGCTCTCTGACAACACCAGCCGCTGCCAGCAGGGCCTCCGAACAAAGCCGCCGGAGGCCACTGGGCCAGGAAGAGGAACCGGTCAGGTGGGTCCAGGCTCCCCCCACCCCTCCCAGTGCAATTTCAGACACAGGTATTGGGAAGGTGCCAGGCGCAGTGGCACACAGAGCAAGGCCAGCACAGGAGGCTGTGGCGGAAGATCAAAAGCTGGAGGCCAGACAAGGATGTTTTCTTTTCTGGTTTGTCAAGACAGTGTTTCTCTGTGTAACCCTGGCTGACCTGAAACTCACTCTGTAGATCCGCCTGCCTCTGCCTCCCAAGTGCTGGGATTAAAGGCGGGCAAGTTAAAGGGGGGGGGGGGGACAGCCACATCACCAGCATAGCTGAAACACAGACGGCAGGCACCTAGAGTGGGGGTGAGGTGCCGTCTCTCCCTGGCTTCGGCAGCAGGGCACACCCACACCCTACAGTTCACACGCTGCAGGTGTCCAAGAGGAGCTGTGTGTTGGTGTGGCTATTGTCTCTGGCCATGTCTGAGGAGAGCGGGACTCCTGGCTTGTGCACAGTTTGAACCTGGCTCAGAAGAGCCCATCAAGTGACACAGGCACATGCTCACAAAGGTTCTGGAAGGTTCCAGGATGCAGCTTTCTTTGCGGCTGGACCCGATCTCTAAGCCTGGGGTGGGGAACAACTACTCAAGCAAGTAAGGAAGAGAAAGGAAGGAAAGTCAGAGCCTTGGGAGGGCCTGCTGGCCAGCCCCCGGAGTCCAGGGGAGGCGGCCACTAAGGTCCAGGCTGGGTGTGGAGAGAAGGGGAAGCCAAGGGGCAGATTAAGGCCTAGTGAGGGCCGTCCTCAGCTCTGCCAGGCAGACTATGGATGACAGCACTGACCGAGGTGCCTCCAGGGGCAGCTGGTGGACTTGGGGCACCCTTCTGTGGTTGGGCAGCCGGCACCCCTACGCCCTGAAGCCTCCACTTCCCTTAGAGGATTCTGGGTGTGCATGGTCAGGCAGAGGCCCTGCTGTCCATCCCCAGGCTGACTCCCCACCTCACTTCCAAAGATATGTCATCAGACAGAAGGGACATGAGAATGTGACTCTAACTTCTACTGGTGGCCCTCCCTCCCAGATAGTCTTCAGTATGCATGCACTTGTCACACGGCCCCACCCCAACCCTTAACCCTACAGTGGCTGCCCCTACAAACAAACAGTAATGTTACAGGCACCCATGCTCATCCCCATGCCTGCTGCTCACCCCACCCCGCCCCAAAGCCACTCAAACTGGTGACCCTGAGACTCAATGTCTGAAAAGGGACGCATCCTCAAGAGCCTTTGGGGAGCCAGTCAAACCCAGAGCCCGGGTCACCTGCAGCCACTGGCCTGTAGCCAGGGAGCCAAGGCCCTGGGCAGAGACAGCCCGGCACAGCTTGCAAATGAAGTGACAGCGGAGCCACCCACTGCTGCTCTCAAACTAGCCTCTGCTGAACCTAGGGGATCCTGGACCACTGCTCAGCATCATGGAGGCCCAGGACACCCCCCACAGAACTCCACCCCAAGAGCCCCCTCAGCTGAGGGGGACATTCATCTTCACCGATGATGGATGCGAGATCACCCCAGCAGGGGTTCCCTGCCTCCTCCACACCCTCCAATGGCCTGTCCCAGAAGGAGCGACTGCAGTGAGGTCTAAGGGCTGCCTGGCCCTGAGCCGGGGAGGAAGCGGTGCAGCCAGAAGGTGCGCACCCACCTGAGATGACCAGCATCCACACACAGCAGACAGCCAGCACAGGCCAGACCCAGGTCTTCCTGTGAAGTCCTTGCCTCCAGGATGCCCAGGATGCCGACAGCAGTCAGGACACACCAGCTGTCAGATAGATCTTCCCCACCACCCTGTCCCACAGGTCTGTCACTGTGGGAGCTGAAGGGCAGAGTGACCTGAGCCATCCAAGAGGACTGCAGGAGCCTCTAACGTGGGCATGAGCCCGCCACCGGAACACTTGCGATAGCTCTAACAAGCAGGCCACACAAACCTCCTGCATGGGCTGACTAACACAACACAGAAAACCACAGACTCAGGATGCAACACCATTGCTACACTCCCTGCAGAGAATCCAGCCCTCTAGGCCAACCGGATGTCTCACAAGGCATTTGCCACCAAGCATGACAACTTGGAAAACACACGCATGCACACATGTTTGCGCACACACAATTTTAAAAGAAATACAGGCTGTAGGTGGTGGTGCATGCCTTCACATGCAATCACAACACTCACTCAGAAGGCAGAGACAGGAGGATCTCTGAGTTTGAGGCCAGCCTGGTCTAGAGAACAAGTTCCAGGGCAGCCAGAGCTAGAGAGAAACCAAAAGTAAATAAATAGATCCAGACATGGCGGTGCACGCCTTTAATCCCAGAACTCAGGAGACAGGCAGGTGGATTTCTGAGTCTATGGCCAACTGGTCTACATAACAAAGTTTCAAACCAGCCAGGGCTCTGTACCAGAAAACAAACAAAAAACCCAAGACAAGCCCAACTTTGAGGTGACCCTAATGGTACTGAAGCTGCCTCCAGAGGAAGCCACTATCTACCTTCCGTCCACCTCCTGGGAAGAGGACAGTCACAGCAAGGCTCTGGCCAGCAGCGGCCTTGAGAAAGAATGCCTAGCTCCTGCCATGATCTAGAACCCGCCAGGCAATACGTGCGTGAGTGTGGAGGTCCTACCAGATGTGACACAGTCGGACGCCCATTTACAGGTTACATTGGCTGAGCAGGCCAATGAACCCAGGACCGTGGTCTATAGAGGAAACTGCAGAAGGACCCACCACGCATCTAAGACAGCTCCAGAAGTAAGGCGCTCTAACAGGGACCCTGAATGTCCCACTACTGAGGCACAGCTGCTATACATTCTCAGAAAGCAACAGATACACACACCTTTAATTAAAGGGCACACCATTAATCTGGGGCACTCAGAAGGCAGAGGCAGGTCCATCTCTGTAGGTTCAAGACCAGCCTGGTCTATAATAGTGCAGCCCAGGACCACCAGAGCTACATAGTGAGACCCTGTCTCAAAACCAAAACCAACCACAAAACTCGCCCTCTGGGTAGGTTCCTGGGCTCCTCCAGTCTAGACACACACTCCTTCTGCCCAGTGAGTGTGGGAGGGAGGCTGCAGTGGTGCAGCAGGATCTGGCACGTCACTCAACGTCCTGGAGGTTTACACTGTCCCGGGGAAGGCTGCAACACATGATGGAGCCGGCAACTCTGACCTGCCTCCCAGGTCCACAGTGGCCCTTCAGACCCCAAGCTATGAGTGAGGATACCACAGGCCCACCACCTGCACAGGCACCAGCAAAGTCCTCAAGTTCATGCTGGGGCCCAAGTGCAGCCCCCTTCCTTCAGCAAGGTGCTCTGATCCCGGGACAGATTCACAGGAAGCACATCCCTTGCCCACTACATCCGGGTCCTCTGTGCCAGGCACACTCAACACCAAGGGCATTAGGCAGTTCACCCACCACCCCAGGAAGCCTGCCTGAGAGTAGCCAGACTCTTCCTATGAGGCAGAGAAATGTGCTGAGGAACCGTGATGCAGGGAAGACTGAGAGGAACCAGAGCACCCCCAGTCTCTCACTGTCTCCCAACCCTGGTGGCATAAGCTGTGGGTAGGCAAATGAACCCACATCATGCCTGGCCATGTGCGCCAACTGCCAAGTCCCTGCACCTGCAGGGGGAGCCTCAGGATGCCACTTAGAGACCCTGGGCCAGAAAAGAATTCACAAAGCAGTTGAGGAGTGGCATTTAAGACCTACTGGGGAGACCCAAGCTGTCCCACTCAGGGTTCCAAGGGACCCCAGGCTCCCAGACCAGGTCCCTTTAGAAGTGCAGGTTTGTCTAGACCCTCAAGCTCTGGTTGATATCACGGAGTCCACCAAAGCCCCTGCCTGGGGTTCCCTAGCCCTCGAACTCCTGGTGAGCTCCCTGACTCCCACCTCAGTTCTCACAGCCTGAAACACTTCCTCTGGTGGTCCCCCAATCCTTCAATCTTCTTTCTGGGTCTCCTAGCACTCTGCACAGGGCCCCCTGGGTTCTGAGCTATCGTTTGGGGCTTCCCTGACCCCAGGCTCCTATGTGCGAGTCCCTATACCACCAAGGCCCCCAGATCTCAAGCTCCCCTTCATACTTCCCCAGCACCCCGAGTTCTTGGTTTGGGGAGGTCTTCCTGGCTTCTGGGTTCCTCTGTCAGGTTTCCCAGACCCCTAAACTATTGTTTAGAGTCTCCCTCTTATGGGCTCCCTAACCCACTGGAGAATCCCTTTGGGGTCCCACAGCTCCCCCCACCCCGACTCGTGTGCTAGCCTTGAATCTCTCTGGTCTTAGGTCCCCCTTTGGGGTCTCCCTACACTTTAACTTATTCTTTGGAGTTCCCCTGGTCCCCCAAGTTATCATCTGGTGTCCCCTTCTTCCCCTTGAGCTCCACTTTGGAACCTCAAGCTCCTGGAGCTCTCTTTTGGTGTCTCCAGGACCCCCGAGCTCTCCATTATCCTATGAACAAACAACAACAAATATACATTGACAGAATAATAAATAAGTTTTCCTTGACTTCTTACCTATTCTTCTAGGTCTCCCTGACTCAGGGTGTCCATTTTGGTATCCCCCAGTTTGGCCAGCTGTCTTTTGGAGCCCCCCAGCATCCTGAATTAACCTCTCAGGTCTCCCTAGTTACTTAGCTATCCTTTGGGGTTCCCCAACGATCCACTGGGCTCTCCTTAACTTGTGATTCCTGCTGGAGGTTCCCCCTAGTCTCCTGAACTAACCTCTATGATCTCCCCTTAACCACAATTACGGGTTGTGGTCTCCCACAGCACCAAGGCTCCCTTTTGGGGTTCCCTCAGCACCTTGATCTACCCTTTAGTATGTCTGACTCCATAGATCAACTTATGGGGTCCCCTACACCCTAATCTACCTTTTGGGAGGGTCCCTCTGTCATCGTCCCCGACACCCATCCACCTGGCCCTCTTGAACCCTAGCTCCTGTGTAGGGCCCCTCAGCACCCTGAGTTATCTTTTGGGGTATCCCTGACCCCTAATCTATTCTTTGGTGCCCCAAACGCTCTGAATTTTATCCGAGTGGGGTCTCCCTGACACTCACGCTCCACTTAAGTCCCTCCAACACCTGATCTACCCTCTGATGTCTCTCAGTCCCACGAAGTATCTCATTTGATGGCCTCCCCAACCCCTCAACTCTCATTTGGAGGTTCCCACAACCTCCAAAATTATCACCGGAGGCTGCTTGACCCTGAGCTCCACTCAGGAGGCCCCTAAACATCCTGACCTATTCTCTGTGGTCCTCCTCCCTGCAGTTCTATGTAGGTACCCCCAGCACCCTAATGTATCTTTTGGGTACCCCTCAGGTCCCTGAGTTATCCCATGGGGTCTCCCTGACTTGTACTCTGTACTTTGGAACCCCTCAGCACCCATAACCTAATTTATGGAGGGCTTATCTACGACCTCCCATCTATCCTTTGGAGTCTCTCGGCATCCTTGATCTATCTTATGGGGGCTCCATGACCTGTGATCTGTCTTTCAGGCTTCCCCACTCCCCAGAGTTATCCCATGGGGTCCCCCTGATCTATAACCTATTCTTCGGCGGCCCCTCAGCTTCGACAATGTAATGTCTGGGGTTCCCAAGGACCCCGGTCCATCGCCGTGGTCTCAATGGCACCGAGACCGCCTGTGGGAGTCTCTTAGCATCCCTGATTATCCTGTAGCGCCTTCCTGACTCCAGGCTCCGCTCAGGAGTCCTCAACACCCTGCTTATCATTCCGGGTCCTGCAGCCCGGTGAGCTACGCTGCGGGGTCCCCCCAGCCCGCGAACTATCGTTTAGGGTTCCTCGGACCCGTGAGTCGTCCCCCGGGGTCCCTCCAGCTCCCCCTGGGCTGCCTTTGGGGCGCCCCTCAGCAGCCGGCTCTCCTCAGTGCCGGCCCGGCCGGCCCGGCTCGCCGGCCTCCCTCGCTCCCAGCCCGGCCCGGCCCCGTGGCCTCACCCGATCTCGTCGGCGCCCGCGCTGTTCATGGCGCCCCGTCCCGGCCCGCTGCGCCCCGCTCCTCCGGAAGGTCACCGCTCGTCCCTCCCCGCGGCCGCGGCCCGGATCTGCGCAACGGCGGCGGCGCTGAACCTCCTCCCTCCGCGCCAACGGTCGCCGCGCGTCCCCGCGCCGCCGCGCCGCCGCCCTGCGCACGCCCGGGCGCGCTCCCGCACGGGGCCTCCGGGGGCGGAGCCAGGGGCGCGCCGCGCGTGCGTGCCGGCTCGCTGAGGGGACACGCGGGGCTCTGCGCCGGCGCAACGGGGCCGGCCGAGCAACGCGCTTCCGCCCCGCCGCGTCTAGGCCTTCTGGGAAATGTAGTCCCCCGCGGTCTCGGGCCTTCAGAAGGCGCGCGGAGGGAGCCAGCCACGTGCGTGCGTGCGCGTGCCTGCGGCGCCGGGCGCCCCGGGGCGTGCATGGCGCGCGCAGGCGCAGATGCGGGTTCCCTTTTCTCCACTCGCGAATCTCAGTCTTGCGTGGGGGCCTCCGGGGGGGCCGAAGTCCGTAGCCGCGCCTCAGGGCCCGGTGCAGGACACAGGCTGCACGCTCGTGTCAAGGAATGTGTCACCTCCCGCTGTCCCCTTTTCCCAGAGCATGATCCGGAGGGTCACAGAGGCTGACTCACCTGTCCAAGGTCATTCAGTTAAGGCCCGATTGGGGTCAAAGTAGAAGTTAACCAAGTTCACTGGCTATGGAAAAAAAAGCAGTGTCCCCCAGTACCACTCACAGACACACACTGCCGTCTATTGTCCGCGGGCTCTCTTCTCATCGGGATGATCGGTCTCTCCTCTCTCTCAAAGCAAGTTCCAGCCCAGCTACGGCTACAGAGTGAGACCCCACCTCCCAAAGACATGTAATAAGAGTAACAGTAATTAAATACCCCACCTCCAAAAGACATGTAATAATAATGAGAAGCCACAGCAGCAGCCAGGAGGACAAAGCGAGACTGTCTCAAAAAGGTGTATAACAACAACACAATAATTCAGTCAACAAATACACAAGGTGGAGGCTCAGTCTGTAGAGCACCTGCCCAGACTGACCAAGGCCCGGCTTCCATCCCCAGCACCACAGAAACCGGCATGGCAGTGCGAGCAAGCCGGCCAGGCCCGCGGGAGGCTGGAAAGACCTGGGAATTCAAGGTCATCCTCAGCTACCTAGTGAGCCTGAGGCCAGCCTGGGCTATGTAAGACATTCTCAAACAACCAAAAACAAAACAAACAATCAACACCACGTGGCCCACAGTGCTGTTTGTGGAGCAGTGGTGGGTACCTCCTAAGGACCCAGATGGAAAGCAGGCCAGGCAGGAGAGGGCGGCCCCAGGTGGCAGTTCTCTCAGGGACTCTATACTCCAGTGTGAAGCCTCCCTTGGGTGACAAAATAGAGTAACAGTTGTGAGGGAGAGCCTGACTCTGTGTGGGGGATGCAAAGTGCAGGGAGAACAGACCCCAGAATTGTGGTGCAAGGTGAGGCTGAGGCTGGGAGTCTGTGGGGAATGGTAGTTGGCTGTCATTGTTCTTACAACCCATAGATTGCCTCCCCCACTACCTTTCCAAAACAGGGTCTCTCTGTGCAGCCCTGGCTGTCCTGGAGCTCACTCTGTAGACCAGGCTGGCCTTGAACTCAGAGAGATCCGCCAGTCTCTGCCGTCCCCATGCTGGGATTAAAGGTGTGTGCCACCACACCTGTTTTTTGTTTTTGTTTATTTTAAGACAAGGTTTAACTAAGTAGCTCTGGCTAGTTTGAAACTCAGAGATCTACCTGCCCCTGCCTCTGTGAGGAGACTAAAGACGTGCCTGCCCCCCACATATATCCTTATCAGTTCTTCACAATTCCACACCGACAGATTGTCTTTGTGTGTGTGTGTTTTTGTTTTTGTTTTTTTGAGACAGAGTTTCTCTGTGTCGTTTTGGTGCCTGTCCTGGATCTCACTCTGTGGACCAGGCTGGCCTCGAACTCACAGAGATCCGCCTGCCTCTGCCTCCCCAGTGCTGGACCTAAAGGTGTGCACCAACCACCCAGCCAGATTGTCTTGTTGTCTTGCCCCCTGCCAG
The DNA here is from genome assembly GCF_004664715.2 of Peromyscus leucopus. NCBI lineage: Eukaryota > Metazoa > Chordata > Mammalia > Rodentia > Cricetidae > Peromyscus > Peromyscus leucopus. The sequence goes on along the minus strand of NC_051081.1, from coordinate 759,373 downwards.
CCATCCCTGTGCACAAAGTTGCCCCCAAATGCTCACAGGCCAACATGTCTAGCCGGGCGGTGGTGGCACACGGCTTTAATCCCAGCACTCGGAAGGCAGAGGCAGGACCTCTGAGTTCCAGGACAGCCTGGGCTACACGAAGAAACCCTGCCTTGAAACAAACAAACAAACAAATAAATAGAACTCTATCCAGGTGTAGGGTGCGCACCTGTCATCCTAACACTCAGGAGGTAAGGCAAGATCAGGAGTTCCAGGCCAGCCAGAGCTACAGACCAGGACCCAACCCCAAATTAAAAACAAAACAAAACCCCCACAAAATCCAAAGAAGGTGCATCTCCTTTTTTCAGAGCATTCCATGACCCACACGTAGAGGTCAGAGGACAACAAGAGATGGGACTTGGGTGGTCAAGTCTGAGAGGGCGGCCACCCTCACATGTGGAGCCACGGAGCCACACCTCAGGTCCAGAGGAGACTTTTTGTAAGAGCTGACATCGCCACCCGGTGAGGACCGGGGGAACGGATAGCTCAGAAGACCGAGGGACACAGGCACAGGATGTGGTCAGAAGGACCAGGCCCGAGCCCTTTAAACTAACAAATAGATAAGGGGCCGAGGCTCAGGGGCAGAGTGCTCTTCCAGTGGTCACAAAGCCCTCGGCTCGACCCCCAGAGGCACGGGGAGGGGGGCAGGCGGATCTCTGTGAGTTCAAGGACAGCCTGATCTGATGAGGGTGACCTGAGACCTGGTCTGCACAGTGAGGTCCTGTGTCAATAAACAAAACCAAACAACTCACTTCCGGTGGGCGCGGCAGCTCAAACCCTAGAGAACGGAGTGAAGCAGGAGCCGTTTTCTGATCGATCAGGCCAAAGGTTTTTTTGTTTGGTTTGGTTTGGTTTTTTTGGTTTTTCGAGGCAAGGTTTCTGTGTAGCCCTGGCTGTCCTGGAACTTGTTCTGTAGATCTGCCTGCCTCTACCTCCCATTAAAGGTGAGCACTCCTACCCCACCCCCCACCCCCGCCTGGCTCCAGGCCAAAGCTTCTGTTTGCAGACGGAATCTCCCTATGTAGCTCTAGTTGGCCTGGAACTCACAGAGATCCCCCTGCCTCTGGAGGGCTGCTTTACAAAGCTTCCTATTTTGTGTTTTAATTAGACCTCATGAGGTCGTCGGGAGGACCACTCAGAGCAGTGGAGTGTGGGGGCTGGGAGGGTGCTGAGTGGGGAGCCAGGCAGACACTGGGCACCTCAGGAGACGCTGGTGATTCTGGCACTGAGGAGGCAGAGCAGCGGGATCTGGAGTTCAAGGCCACCCTGAGGCACATTAACAAACAAAGGGCAGGGGCTGGTGAGATGTTCAGAGCGCTCGCTGGCACCATACCGGGAGCTTACAAACGCCAGTAATGAGCTCCAGGGGATCCCAGGCCCTCTTCAGGCCTCCCTAGGCACTGCACACAGGGGATGCACAGACATAAACAGACACAACACCCATGCACATAAAAATTTAAAAAACAAAACCTGAAAACAAAGCGGAGGTTGTCAGGATTCTAACCTGGAGCCCTGGTCTCCACTCTCCTGTTTTTTTTTTTTGGTTTTTTTTTTTTTTTTTTTTTTAAGCAGTTTGCCCCATCTGTAAAGTGAGGGGATGAACAGTTACCATTGCAGCGTATTGTGAAGGCTAATAGTTTTACTATTCCAGACATCCTTCCAGCATTGCTCAGAAAAATTATCAGATCGCCACGTCTAGGGTCAACAGGAGCTGGTAAGTAGGGCAAACGTGGGTTAGAGTGGCTGGGTCCTTGGGCCACACCAGGCCAATGCATGTCTAGACTTTTTTTTTTTTTTTTTTTTTTTGGTTTCTCGAGACAAGGTTTCTCTGTGTTGTTTTGGTGTCTGTCCTAGATCTCGCTCTGTAAACCAGGCTGGCCTCGAACTCACAGAGATCCAACTGCCTCTGCCTCCCGAGTGCTGGGGCTAAAGGCCTGCGCCACCACCGACACCCGGCGTGAGCTCCTATCTTTAAATAAACAAATAAATGCAAATAAAAAGTAAACTTGGAGGAGCAGCGAGGCGGGCTGATTGAGATCAGCAAGCTTGGCTGCTTCTCCAGACAGGCCTCTGGACAGTAAATAGAGCACTCTTGCGAGCCAGTCAGGCAGATGCAGAAAGTCAGGCCCGGCTCAAAATGCCAGGCGCCCACGGATCCTGTCCCGCTCCTGCAGAAGCCTGGGCGGTGCACCTGCCAGCACAGCCCACCCTCCGCGGCACTGTCCTGCACCCGGGAAGTTCGCCTGGGCCCTCAAGGCTCCAACTTCACCGCCAGACAACTCGGCCCCGCCCAGGCCCACAGGCCCCGCCCCATCACCATGCCCTGTCCTTAGTAAAAGGCCGAACTCCAGCCAGCCCCCCAGGACATCTACCCTAGCCGTAAGGCCCCTCCTTGCTTCCAACCCCACTCCCAGCCCCGGACAGGCCCGGACTTCCACCTAGCCTCGGGCGGGCTAGGCCACACCTGCCCCGCGGGAGACTAGGCCGCCGGCAGAAGCCTGGACTTTCTCCTACCCCATAAACACCTACCCCATGGCTCTGCCCCCATCCGCAGCCCTCAGCCCGCCGGCCCTGCTCCTTAGCTCGGCTCCTCAAACTTAGCAGAAGGGCGACCCCACCCCACCGTCCTGGCCCCGCCCCTAGCAGAAGGCTGGACGTTGCCCTAGCCCCGACTCCATCCGGTGTGGCCTGCATCCCTTCCCAGCGCACCGGCCCCATCCGCAGCCAAAGGCTGGACTCTTCCCCAGCCCCCCAGTGCAGGGCCATCCCAGTCCATAGGCCCGGCCCCAGCAGGACTTTACTGGTTCCGGCCAGCAGCCCCCACCCTAGCCGAGCCTGCAGCCCCCCCTAGCCTTCAGGTTCGGCCCACCCCGGCCCTAGGAGGGACAGCCTCCCAGAGCAGGGCCCCACCCCTTGTGATGGCTCCCCCCCACCCCAGCCCTCGGCCGGACTCCCCCCACCCCCCGCCCCAGCCAGTAAGCCTCGTCCCGCAAGCATGCTCCGCCCACCCGGTCCATCATTTAGCGAGACTCCCTCTGGGCGCACAGGCCCCGCCCCGACTCCGCCGCCCGCCCCGCACTAAGGCTCTTCTCCCTCTGGGCCCCGGCCCCGCCCCGACCCCGCCCACCCGCCTCGCTCTAAGGCTCTTCTCCCTCTGGGCGCACAGGCCCCGCCCCCGACTCCGCCCACCCGCCCCGCTCTAAGGCTCTTCTCCCTCTGGGCGCACAGGCCCCGCCCCCGACTCCGCCCACCCGCCCCGCTCTAAGGCTCTTCTCCCTCTGGGCGCACAGGCCCCCCCCGACTCCGCCCGCCCAAGGCTCTTCTCCCTCTGGGCTCCCAACCCACTCCGCCCACCGCCCGCACTAAGGCTCTTCTCCCTCTGGCGCACAGGCCCCGCCCCGACTCCGCCCACCCGCCCCGCACTAAGGCTCTTCTCCCTCTGGCCCCAGCCCCACCCCCCCCGCCCACCCGCCCCGCTCTAAGGCTCTTCTCCCTCTGGCGCACAGGCCCCGCCCCGACTCCGCCCACCCGCCCCGCTCTAAGGCTCTTCTCCCTCTGGGCCCCAGACCCCACCCCCCGACTCCGCCCACCCGCCCCGCTCTAAGGCTCTTCTCCCTCTGGGCACACAGGCCCGGCCCCCGACTCCGCCCACCCGCCCCGCTCTAAGGCTCTTCTCCCTCTGGGCGCACAGGCCCCGCCCCACTCCGCCCCGGCGTCCCTGCCGCTCGGCTGCCGCGTCCTCTCGGCCGGCCTGGTGTGCAGATCCTCAGCATGAGCTCCTCCGCCGCCAGCCCGCTCTTCGCGCCCGGCGAGGATTGCGGCCCCGCGTGGCGCGCGGCTCCCGCGGCCTATGACGCGTCCGACACGCACCTGCAGATCTTGGGCAAGCCGGTGATGGAGCGTTGGGAGACCCCCTACATGCATGCGCTGGCGGCGGCCGCCGCCTCCAGAGGTACCTGGCCCCGGGAAACTGAGGTTGCAGCTCAGGCGTGCAGGAGTTCCCGCGCGTGCTGCGTGCCTCAGTTTCCTTGCTTGGGGCGTGGGGCTGCCCTGGGGCCACTTTGGCCGGGAAGGGAAAGTGTTGCCAAAGTGTGGGCGCACGCCAGAGGCGCCTGCTCCGAACTGAAACTTCCTCTCCAGAGGGCAGAGTTCTTCTCCCCGGGGCTGGAGTGGAGGGTGGGTCTTCCGACCACAGCCCTGAGTGGAACTGAGGGGCAGAGTGGAGGGCCGTGGGGCTGGGCTGGTCCGGAGTCTCCCCGGGCTGTGGCTAAGAATAGCTTGGGAAAACTGAGCAGAGAGGCAGCTGTCTAGGTGCTGGGGTCGGGTCAGAGAGGGCCATGGGTGTCTGGGGCTCCCCAGCCTTAAACAGGGCAGATGGGGCCCTGGTGTCCGGTGATGAAGGAAACACGGGTGGGGTGCCAGGCCTCTGACAGGTAAGGACCACAGTGCAAACAGCGTCGGCGGGGCTCAGAGTCCGGGCCCCCTAGGGCCGGGCCCCAGAGCGGTGGCCTGCCGCAGCCTCCCAGGCCACACGCTGACTGGCAGCTGTCCAGGGCCCACACTGTTCTGTTACTTTGTTCTGTCCACCCACACGGTCCTGCTGGCCAGTTGTCCTTGAGACATGTGGCTGGCAGCCAGGCCCCACCTCCACACCCCTCTCCCCCAGCCAGGGCCGCTGTCACGGTTTTGTCCTCCTAGGGGGTCGTGTCCTGGAAGTGGGCTTCGGCATGGCTATTGCGGCCTCCAGGGTGCAGCAGGCCCCCATAGAAGAACACTGGATCATTGAGTGCAACGATGGGGTCTTCCGGCGCCTGCAAGACTGGGCCCCGCGACAGCCACACAAGGTACCGCTGGGGTGGCGGCCTGGGAGTAACCCCAGGCAGGGCTCGATTCTGGGGACCCATGTGAACCCCCAACCTTCTCTCTTGTCCCTTTCCTTTCCAAGGTTGTTCCCTTGAAAGGCCTGTGGGAGGAGGTGGCGCCTTCACTACCTGACGGCCACTTCGATGGTGAGGGCTCTGTGGGCCCGGCAAAGGGGCCAAGCTCCAGGGAGTACGCTGGCCTCCAGATCCGCCTTGGCAGCCTGTGTCTACCACTGCACCACCATACCCTCTTTAGCCTGGTGGGGCTTGCCACCAAGAATGAGGACCTGAGTTCGATTCCCAGGATGCACATGGTGTAAGGAGGTTGTCCTCTGACCGCCACACGCACGCGCGCCCCCATGTTCTCCCCCAACGAGGGCCCCCCCGGTGTGTACCGGGGACAGGCCACACACAGAGAGCACCGCTAAGGGCAGCCGTGGCCAGGCTGGGGAGGTGGGGCACGGCTGTGGGCCTGACTGGCAGGCATGTGTTCCCTCCGCAGGGATCTTGTATGACACATACCCGCTGTCTGAGGAGACCTGGCACACCCACCAGTTCAACTTCATCAAGGTGAGGCTGTAGGGCCAGGGTGGGCAGAGCATGCGACGTCTACATGCCTTCCCGTCTTCCCACCGCCCCTCTCCACCCTGTCTGTCCACTGTCCTCTCTGCAGAACCACGCTTTCCGCTTGCTGAAGCCAGGGGGCGTCCTCACCTACTGCAACCTCACGTCCTGGGGCGAGCTCATGAAGTCCAAGTACACGGACATCACCACCATGTTTGAGGTGCGACCACCTGATGGCAACGGGGGGGGGGTGGTCATACCCCAGGGCTTGGCAGTGACCTTGGCAGTGACCTTGGGAGTGAGACAGGGCCCCACCCACTCTCTGGCCTGGGGGTCAGTCGTTAGGATTTTCCCTCACTAGATCAAGCCTCCCATAGCCCCCCAGCCCTGCTCCCTGCTGTCTACCTGGGCACCATGCTGACCTTAGTGACCGATGCTCTCCTGGCCAATAGGCTCGGGAGTCAGCTGGGGGCTGGCAGTGGGCCTGTGCGAGGTGCTTGTTGGGACTAGCGCCCAGGGTTACCTGGCACCCACGCCGGGGTCCTGTCCCATGTGCTCTGGGGTGACCGTGCCCCTCCCGACAGGAGACACAGGTGCCTGCCCTGCAGGAGGCAGGCTTCCGGAGAGAGAACATCCGCACAGAGGTGATGGCGCTGGTGCCGCCCGCGGACTGCCGTTACTACGCCTTCCCCCAGATGATCACACCCCTGGTCACCAAGCACTGAGCAACCGGCCGGGACTGGAATGAGCCTTGTCCTCTTGGGTGCCTTGGTGGCTGGATGTGGGCTGCAGCCTCGGCTCCCCTGCAGTCCCTGCCTGGCCCCGCTGCTTCCCAGAGCTCAGGGAGAAAATGAGAGCTAACAAGAGGACTGGTCCCTCAGCAGGGAGCCGGAGGGCGGGCGGGGAGGGACACATCTGGTCCAGACCCCGCCCTGTCTCAGCAGCTGTGGTGCCCGGTGCCCCTGCCCTGCCCAGACATGACCAATCAACCACTGTCCGCTTCCAATCGCTCCCTCTTCCTTTCTTTTCTAATGGAAATCAACGTTTTAAAATCTATTCTATATCCTTCCTGCCTATTAAAAATATCTTCGCTACGCCACACGGTGGTGGTGCCTTTAATCCCCGCACTCAGGAGGCAGAGCCAGGCGGATCTCTGAGTTGAAGGCCAGCCTGGGCTACAGAGTGAGAGCCAGGACAGCCAGGGCTATACAGGACAGGCACCAAAACTACACAGAGAAACCCTGTCTCGAAAAACCAAACCAAAAAACAAAAAAAAGCAAAACAAAAACTAAAAACACAAAAACTCCCCTGGACTGGGCAAGCACCTGCCCCTCCCACATCCTGGGTCGCCATGGCGTGCCCCCGGCCTGCCAGCTGGAAATGCCAGCTGAGAGCTGCAGAGTGGACACAGAGGCCGAGTCATGAAGACGGACTCAAGGCTCACGTCCACACCAGCGGGTATCAAGCCGAGTTTCCTTCTCTGGGACAAACAGCTGGCCAGGGATGTGTCAGAGACCACGGTCCTCACTTTCCTGGAAATGGATGGTGACTGTCCTGAGCTGCACAGCGGGCAGAGTCACAGTCTGAGCGGACCAGCCTCCCGACCCCCAGCCTCAGCCTGCCCGAGGGGCCCAGTCCACACAGCACACACTGGGTTTAGGTGGGTTTATTCACACTGGGATCCGGGGCTGGTGTGCGGCCTGGCGGCTCTACTTGCGATACCAGATCTTGAGCTTCTGCTCCCGCTTGATCTTGCGCTGCAGCTGCAGAATGCCGTAGAGCAGAGCCTCGGCCGTGGGCGGGCAGCCTGCGGGGCACACACAGCTGAGGCCTCCACCAGCCCACGTGGAGGACTCGGGTGCCCCGGGGTGGGCTTGGGAGGGACAGTGTCCTTGCTGTGCTGGGCCTCCTGACCCCACACCACTCCTGAGCTGCCTGTGGCTCCACACGGTAAAGGGCCCAGGCTGTGGCTCTGCTGACCAGACGGGACCACTGGGTCAGGGAGATGGGCAGGAGTCTCGGGCCAAGGGCAGGGAGACAGCTGAGTTTTCCTGGCCTCGGAATGCCTGCGACCTTAGGACTGCAGCCTGCAGGCACACAGCCCTGCTGCCCAGCAGTCTGCTGGCGGAGAGCCACTGGGGGCAGGACAAGGGACACACAGCTAAGACACACTGGGCTTGGAAAAGGACCTGCAGCTCAGCGGAGTCGAGACCCCTCCAGGGTGGCCAAGGGGGCCACTGTGCCCAGTGCTCCTGGGGGTCGGGACAGGAGACAGGCACATGACGTCTGCCTCTCTGCCCTCCAGGACCCAGGAGACAGGAAGGGGCCGACCCAGGCTGGCTCTCAGCTCCGAGACCGTGTCTGGCGTGGGGGGTGGCCGACCTCACCTGGCACATAGATGTCCACGGGTACAATGCGGTCGCAGCCTCGCACAACCGAGTAGGAGTAGTGGTAGTAGCCGCCGCCGTTGGCGCAGCTGGGGAGAGCAGTGGGCAGCTGAGATGCACGTCCGCCCAGCCCAGCCCACCCCCACCCTGCTGAGAACTGGATGCGATAAAAGGGGCTTCCAGAACCTTCCCTGGGATGTGGGGGGATGCAAGGGCCACTGAACCAAAAGGGGAAAGTGCCCTCAACCACAGCACTTCTGCTGACGGACCTGGGGTGGGTCTCTGGGGTCTCAGACGGCTTCACTAAGTCTGCAATTACTACCCAGCACATGACCTTGAGTGTAACAGGCATGTGCCACTGTACCCAGGTTACTTGGCCCTGGGATGGAACCCATGTTCCCGCGTGTTGGGTAAATCTCTAGCCCAACCATGGCCCTCTTTTTCTATCTTTTGGAGCAGGAATTCAATGTGTAGTTCAAGCTGGCTTTGAACTCAGAGATCTGACTGCCTCTGCCTCCAGAGAGCTGGCCACCACACCCAGTGTCTTCTTTTTTAAAGACTGGATTGTCTGGATCTAGTGTCCCAGACAACTGGGATTCCCAGGGGTTCCTCCACAGCCTCCATAACAAAGCAAGCGGCGGCTGGGATCTAGCGGTGGTGGAGCCGCTTGCCTGGCGGGCGGAAGGTCCTGGGCTCCATGCCCGCATTCATTACATGCTAAGCGAGTCACCGCTACTGAAAAAGCTGAGAGTGGGAGATGGGAAAACAGAGGGGCTCTGGGGCTGCCTGGAGCCCTTCAAGGCAAGCTGGGAGGATGTGTCGGTGGGGGTGCTGGGGTGGGCCCTGGGGGATGTGTGGGTGGGGGCCTGGGGGGCTGGGGGGATGTGTGGGTGGGGGTGCTGGGGTGGGCCCTACTCCCCTATGCAGCCCAGCTCACACTCACCTCCCCATGGACACCACATATCGAGGCTCAGGCATCTGGTCGTACACCTACAAGACACTCAGGTCAGGTGTCTGCAGGTGGCTGGGCAGCGGAAGGGGCCAAGGGGACCAGTTGTACCTTGCGGAGTGCAGGGGCCATCTTGTTGGTAAGTGTGCCAGCCACAATCATCACATCAGCCTGGCGCGGGCTGGCACGGAACACCACACCAAAGCGGTCCATGTCGTAGCGTGGAGCCGCCATGTGCATCATCTCCACAGCACAGCACGCCAGGCCGAAGGTCATAGGCCACAAGGAGCTCTATGAGGGCAGAGACAGTCAGCTGCGTGTCCAGGTACTGTCCCTCCACAAGTGAGCTCCCAGCTCAACGCACCCTCCACCTGTGGGCACAGGAACACTAGCGTGCCTGGCAGCCACAGGAGGCCAGTGGCTGCTGTAGGCCCAGGACTCTGGGTGGCATCTAGGCCTAGCTGCCGCTCTGGCCCCCAGGAATATCCCCTTCTTGGCATCCCTGGATTGGCCCAACTGTCCCTCAGGAATCACCTGGGACTAGCTGGCTGCCCTCAGTGTCCTCGGTCCACTAGTGCATAAGCTCCTCATGGAGCAGCTTGCCCAGTACCTGCACCTGAGACCCAGCAGTGGCCCTGGGGCCTGGCAGATGTGAGTGTGAAGTTGGTGTCTGGGCTGAAGTGCCCACCTTCAACAGATCCTGGGGCCCTATAGTGAGCACCTTGTCCTGGCAGCTTCAAGCTCCAGCACAGTACCCACTCAAGTCCTAGACACAGCCGACGGGAACAAGGCAGGCCCAGGGCATGCCGTCAACGGACAACGGTCAGGCACAGGCGCCCCGCAACTGTGAGCTGGACCCCAGAGGGACACACGGGGTGCTGTTGCCGAATATCATTTTAAGATGTGTAGATTTGTTCCTGCTGGGAACATCTGTTAATGATGCAGAGATGTGCTGCATTCTTTTCTGTTGCATTTGTTTGACTCTGTGAAGCTGTGTGACTGGGCCTGTCTAAAACACCTGATGGTCTAATAAAGAGCTGAATGGCCAATAGCGAGGCAGGAGAAAGGATAGGCAGGGCCGGCTGGCAGAGAATAAATAGGAGGAGAAGATCTGGAGCAAGAGAAAGAGAAGGACACTAGGGGCCAGCCACCCAGCCACCCAGCCAGCCAGCCAGCCAGCCAGCCACAGAGTGAGAGTGAAATACACAGAAGTAAGAAAAGGAAAAAGCCCAGAGGCAAAAGGTAGATGGGATGATTTAAGTTAAGAAAAGCTGGCTAAGAGAGACCTTGTCCTAAAAAGTAAAATACAATAAATGGTTCTCCCTCCCTGAAAGGCCATACACTTGGTAAAAAAAAATAATTAGGAATAAGCCTCCGTGTGTGATTTGGGAGCTGGGTGGTGGGCCCCCAAAACAGCAAAGAGCCAAAAAGTAAAAACAAGAACAGCGTAGGGACCACTGGGGATGGACATGGAGAGGGAGGCCGTCTCATGAGCTTCACTGAGGACCTAGGGCTCCCCAGACTCTGCCCCAGAGGTGATTTTAAAAGGCAATTTTTAAGCCAGGCATGGTGGCTGCTTTTATCTCAGCACGCAGGAGGCAGAGGCAGGCAGATCTCTGTCTGAGGCCAGCCTGGTCTACAGAGTGAGATCCAGGATAGTCAGGGCTGTGTAGAGACCCTGTCTCAATAAAAACAATAAATAAATAAGAAGGCATTTTTATCAGCTGTTGATGTCTAAGTTCGATCCCTGGGCCCACATGGTGGAAGGAGGGGACCGACTCCTGCAAGCCATCCTCTGGCCTCCTCACACCTACTGCGGGGCCTAAGCATGCATATGCACAGACGTGCAAAATAGATATGAGATGTGGTATTAAAAAGACACACACACCTTTAATCCCAGCACTCGGGAGGCACAGGCGGGCAGATCTCTGTGAGTTCAAGGCCAGCCTGGTCTCCAAAGCGAGTTCAGAAAGGACAAACTACACAGAGAAACCTGTCTCAAACAAACAAACAAACAAAAAAAAGACACACACACCTTTAATCCCAGCACTCGGGAGGCAGAGGCAGGTGGATCTCTGTGAGTTGAAGGCCAGCCTGGACTACAGAGTGAGATCCAGGACAGCCATGGCTACACAGAGAAACCCTGTCTAAAAAAAGGACAGACACACATACACACACACACAGACGCAAGGCCGGCTGAAGGGCCTAGTCATCCTGAGTCAGTGGCTGAAGGGGCGGCCAGGTTCTCAGGAAGGAGCCTCAGGAGAACCCTGAGGATGCTGCAGATCTGATGGAGGGGGACTTACCCGGCGCGCCCAGTTGATGAGGTCATCCAGCTTGGTCACCACATACTCTGCCCGGCTTCTGGGAAGATGGGAGGGCTTGGGGACCACAGCTCCAGCTCCAGCTCCAGCCTTGGGTAATGTAGACTGTGCGCTGTAAGGACAGAGCATGTGGGCATGGAGGAGGTTAGCCAGGTGACCCCAGTGTCCTGTCCGGGTACCCAGCTGGAGCAGCTTCCCGGGAGGGGTGGGCACAGGGTCCTAGAACCTATCAACAGAGAAAGAGCAGCGACCACACTAGGAAGGCAAGACCAGAGGCCAGGGCCACAGGCCAGGGTGGGTGCAGGCAGCACTCAGGAGGGGCCCTAGAAGACACACTCCAGCCTCTCCCCAAAGCCTGGCTTACCTGCTCGGACCCTCAGTGGCCACACTCTGATGGACTCTGCGCACCTGGGCCACTGTGTCTATGCTGGAGCTGCAAAGAGCAACGACAGTGAGAGGTGACCAGAGTGTAACCAGCTGTAACCTCCCACCACCCCACCCGCCCGGGCTGCCCCGCTCATCTGCGGGCTGCCCCGCTCATCTGCGGGCTGCCTGCTCTTCCAGACATAAGCAGAGCCTCTTTGCTTCTGAAAACACCAGCTAGTCAACAAGTTGTCAAATGTCCAAGCCAAGACAGCCTTGAGTTGCTGTGCTTGAAGCCCAGGGGACAGTTAGTAGTTCCCCTGGGCTGGTGACCTTCACAGCCCCATTCCAAAGCAGCCATCCTGTGGAGGTCCTGGGGGAGGGCGCACAGAACACCTTGCTGGGTCATCGCCCTCCCAGACAGTCCCCACACACAATGTGAGGAGGACACCGAGGCAGCCTCACTGAACCTGCTGGGCAGCCTTCATCAAGTCGTTCCTCCCCTGGACACTACTGAGGGACCCTCCTGGCTCCAAGCCCTGCAGCTCCACGCCACTCCCTGCCAGCCAGGTTAGATCTGTGGCAGACACACCACATACTCACCGTAGGCCCAGGATCCGCACACAGAACAGGCCAGGAGCTAAAGAGAGAAGCATAGTGGCTTGGGTTCAACAGGTTAGCCCCAGAAGGGGTCCAGTTTGGGGTCCTGGCCCTTCCCTGGAGGGCTCCAGCACACCTCCACTTCCCATGCCAGGACCCCAGCTGCTCCTGAATAACCTGCACACAGCAGGATGCAACCCAGAACCCAGGGGCACTTTTTATTTATTTGTTTGTTTGTTTTTGGTTTTTTGAGACAGGGTTTCTGTGTGTGTAGCTTTGCGCCTTTCCTGGAACTTACTCTGTAGCCCAGGCTGCCTTCCAGAGGGCTGGGATTAAAAGCGTGAACTACCACCCCCCGGCCAGGAGCACTTTTTAAAGGAGCAGCTGGAAGCAGGAAGAGAGGCATGGGGCAGCTTTGAGGGCAGGATGGAGCTATACCCTACACTGACTTATATCCCCCAATGGCATGTGTTGGCACCTCACCCCAGCACCTCGGAATGGGACGGTTTGCATGAGCCTCTCAAGGTCACCAAGATGTGCCCTGAGGAAGCAGGACTGGCTGTTTTTTGTGTGGACAGATGTGAACCAGACCTGAAGATGTACAAGTGGCATCCCAGCACTTCAGAGGCTGAGGAGGGGGACTGCATACCCTAGGCCAGCCTGGCTTACACACTGGAAAAACCCAAACAGCATGGAAGACAAACACACCCCCGGGGTGGGGAGGGGCACAGAGATCAATACGAGAATAACCCCGTGAGGATATGGGGAGGAGACAGCTGTGAGCTCATGAAACCCCAGCCCTGTGACACCCTGATCTTGGGCTCCAGCTTCCAGGAATATGGGGTAAATTTCTGTCATCTGGGGCTGGGCATGGAGGCTCACACCTTTAATCCCAGCACTGAGGAAGCAGAAGGTGGAGCTCTGTGAGGTCAGGGCCAGCCTGGCATATACAGCAAGTTCCAGTCAGCCAGGGCTAAGCAGTGAGACCCTGTCGTGGAGGGGGAAAGGAGGTCTCATCTGCAGCCACTGCATAAAAGGTGGGACTGAGATAGCACCCCCCCCCCCCCGTCATGATTTGGGGAATACCCTGCCTCCAAGACCAGGGGCTGGGGTGACAGCTGCTTCCCATGCTATCCCTCTTGCCTCAGCCTCTCACTCTGACTACAACGTTGCTTGGGGCGACTTTGTCCCAAGGTCACGACCGTGGCCTACTGCTTGGACCAAAGGCAAATGTCTGCTCGGTCTAGACTTTCTGTCTGAGGGGCACACACGAGGCCTTGGTTTCCCCATATGAAAATTTAAGGCTTTGAATAAACTCCCAGCGAAGTGAATGCCCTACTAAGTGGTTAGAGGTGCCAGCATCTGGCTTCGTCTTAATTGCCACAGGATCTCTCTCTGTTGCCCAGGCTATCTGTGAACTCTGACCTCAAGAGAGCCTTCTGAGCGGCCAGAACTGCAGGCAGGCACCACCAAGCCTGGCTTGGAGCAGACTTTTGAGCTGTCATGCTGGGAATCAAACATGGGGCCTGGAACATGCTCAGTGGGCGCTTTAATACTGGCACACATCCCCAGGCCTCCGCTTCTTCCTGCTTTCTCTCTCTCTCTCTCTCTCTCTCTCTCTCTCTCTCTCTCTCTCTCTCTCTTAAGGGTCTTACTATGTATCCTTGGCTGGCCTAGAACTCACAGGGGTCCCAAAGTGTCCTTTTAAAGCAGGGTCTCAGTGTCTAGCTCAGGCTGGGTTCATCAGCTTCCTGCCACAGCCTCCCCAGGGCTAGGATCACAGCTGTACCTCACAATGCTCTACCACAAACATCCTCTTTGCTGTCCCTAAGGTGTTAATTAAAATTAGCTTCTCCTTCAAATCTGACTGTGGGTAGCAAAACAGAGCAACTTGTAAGAGGCTCTATTCACTATTCACTGGCAATCGCACAGCCGGTCCTGAGTGAATTCAGGAAGCAACAGTCAATGCCGCAAATCCATGCCCTCCACTCCTCATAATGTCCACATCACAGCTGGGCCTGTAACCCCAGCATGGGAGACTGAGGCAGAAGCATCATGAGTTTGATATAACCCTAGGCCATACAGAAAGACCCGTCTTAAAGAAAAACAAAACCACCAGGCGGTGGTGGCACAGCCTTTAATCCCAGCACTCGGGAGGCAGAGGTCTCTGTCAGTTCGAGGCCAGCCTGGTCTCTATAAAGGAGACCCAGGACTGTAAAGGACTCTTAAACAGAGAAACCCTGTCTCCAAAAACAAAAACAAAAAAAAAAAAAAGAAAGAAAGAAAGGAAAAAAACCCACAACACCAAGCTAAAAGTCCAAGTCTATCATACTAGCACTTGGGGTCGGGGGTGTGGAGGCTGGAGGATCAGGAGTTCAAGGTCAGCCTCCCATCCATGAGAGCCTGTCTCAAAAACAGGCGCCGCAGCTCCGCTGGCAGAGTCCTTGCCTAGCATGCACCAAGCCCTCAGTCCCCTCCTTAGCGCTGCATAAATGGGCATCTGGGGCACGCCTGTCGTCCCGGGCCTGGAGAGGCGGAGGCCTCGAGTTCGTCCTCAGTACACACAGTGAGGCCAACCTTGGCTTCACGAGACCCTGTCTCAAAGCAACAACCGTCTAGGAGATGCGACCGTCTGGTAAGGCACTCATGCCAGTATGTACAGGAAGCCAGACCGCCTCCGCGTTTAACCCCTGTGCACAAAGAGGAGGACACCGAGGCTTCGACGTGGAAACCGAGACAGCGGCAATACTGGTGGCCCTGGCCGTCCAGGGCTGAAGAAGGAGGAAGAGCCCGGGCGTGTGGCCTGAGGGTCCCGGGCCCCTGTCTGCCCCGCTCTCCGGGTCCCGAGCCGGGAGGCGGCCAGGCCTCAGCGCCGCCTCGGTAACCTGCAGCGGTAACAGGAGCCGGTTCCCCGTGCACAGCCCGGGAGCAGCGGCGCCGAACGCATTCGGCCCGACCCCAGACCCGGACCGTATTGAGGGGTACCCTGACCTACGGGTCTGGGGTCTCCACGGCCCCAAGGTCCCCGCAGCCGCAGCTCGCAGCCCAAGGCGACCCCGCGGTGCCGAGCTCAGGGCGCAACTCACCCGCCAGCGCCGCCATCTCGGCCTCGGCCTTCAGACAACCTCTGCGGCCCGTCCTCCAAAGCGTTCCGGCCTGGTCCTTCGCCCAAATAGGCACCAGCGGAAACAGGGACGCGGGAGAGGAGTCGTTCCGACGCGCCTACGGCCTGTGGTCGCGCCCGCCCCGTGCGCGCCCCCAGCCGCCGGTGACGAACGGGAAACGGCAGCAAAAGCAGACGCCCCGATTCTCCTCTGTCTCAGGGAAATAAAAAGTCAACGAGCGCGTCCCTGGGTGGGCTCGAACCACCAACCTTTCGGTTAACAGCCGAACGCGCTAACCGATTGCGCCACAGAGACAGCGTGGCTAGTTGGGCCCTGGTGGAGTCCTACGAGGCCTGCGCGCAGACTGTGCAGTGCGCTTGCGCAAAGCAACTCCACACGGGGCGGAGTCCGGGCTTGCGCGACGTCTGACACGCAGCCGAAATAGCTCAGTTGGGAGAGCGTTAGACTGAAGATCTAAAGGTCCCTGGTTCGATCCCGGGTTTCGGCAGAGCTTTTTGAATCCTTCCAGTCCGACGTTTACTTTCTAAATTATTTTTAGATGTTGGAGATCAATATAGTATTCTTTAAATCGGTAGAGCTACAGCCATTACTCACTATGAAATCTAAAAATATCAGGCTGAGGCGTCACATCCCTACCATGCTAGCACTGCTGAGAAGCAGGAAGATGGGCTGGAGGTCAAGTTCTTCCTCTTAAAAAGTCAAAGTAAATAATAATAATAATAATAATAATAATAATAATAATAATAATAATAATAATAATAATAATAACAACATTTAAAAAATGCCTCAGCAAGCAGTTAAGAGCACTGATTCCTGTTTTGAAAGGACCGGGGACTCATTCCCCACTAGTAACTATCTTGAACTCCAGCTCCAGAAGCTCTGATGCCTCTTCTGACCTCTTCAGGCTCCTGGCATGCAAGACATCCACACACACGAAGTAAAATAAGACCTGGCGGTGGTGGCGCACGCCTTTAATGCCAGCACTCAGGCGGCAGAGGCAGGCGGATCTCTGTGAGTGTGGAGCCAGCTTCTGTCTACAGGCTAGTTCCAGGGCTACACAGCGAGACGCTGTCTCGAAAAAGATAAATAGATAAATAAATCAACAAAATATTTTTTAAAAATTAAAATAAAGTAAAATGAATCAATCTAGGGAGGTGAAGTTCAGTGGACAGAGGACTCTCCACTCTCAAGTGGAGGCCCTGGACTCCACCCCAGCACCCCACAAACTGGGCATGGTGTGGCACACCTGTCATTCCGGCACTGGGGAGATTGTTCTTGGCTGCACAGCAATTTCAAGGCCAACTGAGGCTACAAGAGACTTGTCTCTAAAAATCATAAATAGGGTTGGCAGGACGGTTCGGTGGATAAAAGCCCTGTGCGGCCAAGCCCGACCACCTGAGCCAGATCCCCGGCTCCCACAAGGTGGCAGGAGAGAGCTGGCTCCTGAAAGCTGGCCTCTGCCTGGGTACCACCGTCTGGTGCCTGGCATGCCCACATGCACATGCAATACACATGACCAAGCGTGTGTGTGTGTGTGTGTGTGTTGTGTGTGTGTGTAATACACATGACCAAGTGTGTGTGTGTGTGTGTGCAATACACATGACCAAGCGTGTGTGTGTGTGCAATACACATGACCAAGCGTGTGTGTGTGTGTGTGTGTGTGTGTGTGTGTGTGTGTGTGTGTGTGTTACAAGGCTGGGTATGGCCAGGAGAGAGGGCTATGGCCTGGAGAAAATCTTTTAGGTTTTTTTGTTCGTTTGCTTTTGAGTCTGAGCTTTACTCTGTAGCCCAGGCTGGCCTTCATGGCAATCCTCCAGCCTCAACCCTACTGTGCCCATCTAGAATTTTAGATTTACAGAAAACTTACAAGGGTAGTTCAGAGGAGTCTTAAGTAGGCCACAGCCAACTGTGCCATGTTATATTATATTTTTTAAACATAAAAACAGGTTATAATTTAAAAGTCCAGGGTTATTTTAAACAGTAAAATATTTTCTCTGTAGAAAATAGTATAAATGATAACATTTTCCAATAAGCCCTTTTAAGCCAAATAATAGCTGAATTATAGATATAAATATTGATTAGATCCCGGGTTACAGAAGAGACCTGTCTTCATCTGTTCAGAGAGCTGTGTTTTATTACGTTGTGTAGGTGAGGTTCCTATTCATCTTCCCCTTCACTGTTTGATTTATGGCAGACGTTTTTCTATAGGCTAATCCATAATCTAAAAAGATTTTATATAGATATCTACAGAACATTCCACCCTAACACAAAGGAGTATACCTTCTTCTCAGCACCGTATGGAACCTCCTCAAAAATTGACCACATGCCATATTACACTTTAAATATTTCGTTTGTGTGTTAGATCCCCCAGCCTGGGAGCTCAGGGCATGCTAGTCAGGTGTCCTGTCTAGCCAAACCCAAACCTTCTATGTGACAGCGACTGATAAGGCATGCCCCAGTTATCTGGAGGCTGGCTCTACCAGGGTCCCCTCACTCTCTCCAGGTGTCCTGTCAATGCTGGCTCCCCAAAAGTACTAGAGAATCAGCACCCACAGTCCCGTGTTGACTCTAATCTGAGGTGGGCCTTTTGTATTGGGGTTAGATGAGGTCATGGGGTACCCAGCATGGCATTAGTGGATGGCTTCTAAGAGGAAGAGCCAAGCAGGGTATGGCGGCACCCAACTGGGATCCTGACATTGGAAAGGCTGAAGCAGGCGGATCTCTGTGAGTTCAAGGCCAGCCTGG
Organism: Peromyscus leucopus; assembly: GCF_004664715.2. Classification (NCBI taxonomy): domain Eukaryota; kingdom Metazoa; phylum Chordata; class Mammalia; order Rodentia; family Cricetidae; genus Peromyscus; species Peromyscus leucopus. Next base: position 741,415 of record NC_051081.1, on the reverse strand, counting down.
TCTAGAGTGAGATCCAGGACAGCCAGGGCTGTAGAGACCTTGTCAAAAGAAAGGGAGAGACGGAGTAGTAAAGGCAGGATTCCTGGGGGTTCAAGGCCACCTTATGCTACTCAGTGTTTGAGGCAAACTTGGGCCACAATGAGATCCCCACAGATAGCCCAGCAGAGGCCCTGGCCTCCAGGCCTGACTGAGCCCCAAGCCTAGATCCACATTGGGAAGATAACGGACTCCCACGAGGTGTCCTCTCTCCCTCACACACGCACACACTCATGCACAAGTTCGCACACACATGTCCACTTGCACTCATCTCCCGCCACACACAGAAAGTGAGATACATTCTAGAGAAGGTGGGATAGGCTTGGTGGTGGGGCCCGGGGAAGATGTCCGTTCCCTTCATCACTGCAGGAGTCTCCTGTCCTAGGATGATGTGCTCCATGCCCGGCCTCTCCTGACCAAGCTGCTCCCTGACCCGATCTGCAGGAACCGAGTGAAGCTGCTTCCTGTCACCAGACCAGGCTCCGGTGATAACCTGTAGCTGTGGCTGGTAGAGGATCGGTCAGTGTATCTGGTTGCCTGGCGCATGGACAGGGTCAGAGGGACAGAGTCACGCTCAGGAATCCAGAGCTTCAAGGACATCACGGAAACGAGGAACAGCTGTGGGCCAGCAAGGGGGTATGCTGGGACAGGAAGAGGTGAGGAAGGCCACGGCCATGCAGACAGACAGGGGAGACTTCCCATGGTCTCAGCAGGGCACAGCATCACTGACACAGAGTCCATTCCCAGTGTGCCTGGGTGTCAGGGTCCTCACTCAGGCCTTCATCTGCTGGCCACCCAGGGGGGATTTGAGTCTTCATCGTGTAGGGTCTGGGTGTAGGATGACACAGGTTGTGTACTGTGGTATGGGAGGTGGGAAAACACCAGAAGATGGCACCAGAGAGCCTAGGGATGGGGTTGGAGGATACCAACCTGCAGGAGACCTCAGGACCAGCCCAGCACACTATGGGGAAGCAAGCAGGAGAGACCTCTGGACCAGCCCAGCACACTGAGGGGAAGCAGGAGAGACCTCAGGACTAGCCCAGCACACTGGGGGAAGCAGGAGAGCAGACCCCCAGGAACCAGCCAGCCCAGCACACTGGGGGGAAGCAGGAGAGACCCCAGGACCAGCCCAGCACACTGGGGGGAAGCAGGAGACCTCAGGACCAGCCCAGCACACTGGGGGGAAGCAGGAGAGACCTCAGGACCAGACCAGCCCGGTGTGGGGGAAGCAGGAGACCTCAGGACCAGCCCAGCACACTGGGGGGAAGCAGGAGAGACCTCAGGACCAGCCCAGCACACTGGGGGGAAGCAGGAGACCTCAGGACCAGCCCAGCCCGGTGGGGGGAAGCAGGAGAGACCTCAGGACCAGCCCAGCACACTGGGGGGAAGCAGGAGAGACCTCAGGACCAGCCCAGCACACTGGGGGCAGAAGCAGAGGATGTGTCCATTTCAACTGGAGCTTTCCTGACATGTAGGCTGACCAGTGGGGCTGCCCATCACAGTATAGGGCCTAGGTTGCCCTGAAAATGACCTGTCTGGTGTCACAGCACACTTATGAGCCATAGAGGCCATGGGGACAGTGACAAGGCAGGATGACTGAGTGACATCTGGTTTCTTGGTCCCTCGAGGGCAGCCCCCAGCTGTGGCTTCAGGACACAGGGCTTTTAGAGGTCCAGAACGTGGGGGCACTGCAGGCCCTTCCTCAACCTGTGACCGGCTGTATCTCTCTCCCAGCCTGCCAGGGTTGGGACCCAGGACACAGCCAGGGTGCTGTTTTCTCGGCCCACCCTACAGGGCAGCACTTCTCAGCCAGGTCACCATGGCTGACTCCTGAGCCCGTTCAGTGAGGGCATGTGGTCAGGAGCAGCCAGTGAAAACCCAGACGTGACATCCAGAAAGGCCCCCACTCCCCGCCAGTGCCGCCCACGGGCCAGGGCAGGCCCACTTCCAAAGCCAAAAGGAAGCGGAGTCCCAGTCCGCAGCTGTCTTTTGGCTACTCGGTCCACAGGCCCCAGAAGCCACACTGACGGCTCAATTTGGTGTCCCTTCCTGGGGAGTCCCCATGGGCAGCAGCAAAGACAGGCGGAGCCAGCCTGGCCCGCTTCCCCCACCTCAGGGTTCTGGACCTCGGGGTCTGAGACGATCCTGCCCTGCTGTGCCCGTCTCTGCGGGACCCCAGCTGTCCTGTACCGTCCTGGTGTGCTGTCAGAGACAGGGTGGAGGCTCCCCCGTCCCCACTGAGTCTGTGTGCCCTTCATGGGGAGGACACCTGTGCGTCCCATATCCAGGAACGAACCCCTGGCTGGGCACCCGTGGGGTTGAGCTGGCAGCCCAGCTCAGGACGGTTCACCGCCGGCGGTGGCTCTGCCTCAGCCTTGATGGACAGAGCGTTCACACAGCCACCTGGAGGCCTGATACCCAGCGTGGCGGCTGACGCCGGAGTCTGCCTTGTCTTCCTATCATCCCCACCCACCCTCAGGCCAGAAGTGGTTTCTAGGTGGGGTGGTGGCCATGCTGGGAACTGGTGACAACCGTCTGAGTCCGTCACCAAGGCCTCAGTGCTTGGCCCTGTGGGGAAGGAGGATGGGGGCGGAGTGCAGCTGGCCGGCCTGTGCTCCCAGGGACACCTCCCAAACACGTCCCCCCCCCAACACGTCCCCACCTACAAAAACTGCTGCTGCAAGGGTCCCCACCCCCTGCTCACCACACGGGAGTGGCAGAAAAGATTCTAGAAATCACAGAGAGGACACAAGAAATACACGACCAGGGAAACACGTCAATGCTCTGGGAGCTGAGTGTTCAAATCAGTCTTTCCAGAAACTTCTGTAGGGTTGGCACACTAGTAACACAGGACCCAAGTGCATATGCCAGCCACACTGCAGCCACCATGACACATGTGCATTCGATCACATTTATAAACAAAAACAATAGTAATTAAAAAAAAAAAAAAAAAAGCATACACGCGCATACACGCACAGAAACTTCCAGAAAGCGTCTGTCTGTAGCTGCCAGCAAGCTTCTGGTGTGTCAATGACATTTGATCTCCTGGACTCAGTACTGAAGGTGCAGGACCCACAGTTCAAAGTCAGCACACTTGGGGGCCTCTTGCTTCTAGCACATTCCTGCAGAGTCCTCTGGCAGGCTGTGGAGGCCTTGCTGGCGGGGTGGAGGCCGCAGCATCAGCGACAGCGCCGGCGCCGGTTCCTCTCCTCCAGGAGTTCATTGTCAAAGATTTCCTTCTCCCTTCAGGAAACGAGAGAGGGCCGTGAGACTCCAGGGACAAGAGGGCACCTGCAGCTGTACGACAGGCAGCTGGCGCAGCATGGCGCAGCTGGGCAGGGGCACTTATGCATCAAAGACAGAGAGGCCATGGAAAAGGAGGAGGGCGGCGGTGGTGGCGCACACGGTAGTCCCATCACTCAGGAGGCAGAGGCGCAAGGATCTCTGGTCTGCAGGACAGCCAGCATTACACAGATGAACCACTGTCTCAAACAAAACCCCACAACTTTCCCAGGTGAGCTTGGGATGAGCGCTCGGTGGAGCAGCCGCCCCACGTGTGACAAAGTCTCACATAGCCCAGGCTGGCCTTGAATTTACAGCGATCTTCCTTCCTGCCTCACTCTGCCTGTCCACACTCATTCTGAAGAATATTATTTCAGGAGCTCAGAAATGGCTCGTGCTTGGGACAGTTTGCTGATTTTGACAAGGCCCTAAGGTCAGGTCCCAGCACCCATGTGGTGGCTCACAAACATCCCACACTCCAGTCCCAGGGGGTCCAATGTCCTCTTCTGACATTCGCAGGCCCCAGGCACACACACATGCAGGCAGGGCACTCATTTTCATAAAACAGACACATCTAAAAAGAAAGAGGATTCTTTTGGGCATGACTGGGCATCAAGCACTTGCCTTGTAGGAGCAAAGACTTGAGTTCAACTCAAGAACTGCATCAGAAGACAAACTGCAGTGGCAGACCTCACTCACCAAGTGCGTGCACGCACGCACGCACGCACGCACACACGCACGCACGCAGGCACACTCATGACATGGAGACCTGAGGCCGACGTCAGGCGTCACCCTCCAGCCCCACCTTTGGTTGGAGACAGGGTCTCCCCTGGACCTGGTCCTTGCTAACTAGGCTGTCGGCCTTGAGTCCAGAATGTCCTCCTGTCTTCACTTTCCCAGGGCTGGAACTGTCGTACACACCACCACACTGACTGACTGAGACATCCTCTAGCCCGGGTAGCCCAGGCTAGCCTGGACCTCACAATGACGGGCTGAGAACGCTGGATAGTGCACTGGAACTGGGAACCGGATGCACCCTGCAGAGTCGCATGCAATGACAGGAACCACACACTTCCTGGGCTACTGGGGCACGGAGAGACCCTGTGCCAGCGGCCCACTGCCCGCCTGGGGATGCTGACATATCCTTAGGGGCCGTGGGCCCGACGTGCCAGGGCCTGGCTGTGGCTCTGGATGGAGACCCCACTGCAGTCCTCTGCCTGTCACTGGCCGCCCCGCCTGGCTCCCACTGAGGTCTGGCAGCATGCCCAGAGGTGGATTAGAGGCTCTGGGGCCCCACATCTCAGGAGTGCTGCAGGCCGACAGGAGAGGCATCTTTATCCCCCCGCACCGCTGACGGCCACGTTGCCTCTTAATCTAGCTCTGTGCCCGCCACCAGCCGCACCGGAGCGGGCGGGCGGGGCCGAGCCCACACCGCCCCACACGAGGAGATTACAGGGGTCTCGGGCAGCACACGCGACCGCAGAGGCGGCTGTTGCCCAGCCCCAGGGGCCTGGCTTGCATCCAGCCCGGCTCAGAGAACAGGCTGCAGACCCGGGCCTTGGTCCAGCCCGTCCGCGGACACGGATCGCACCACGCCTCCTCGCGGAGGAGCTGAGCAGCCGTGTCGCTTGGAGACCTGGCAGCATCGGGGGCCTACCTACCGGTAGCTAAGTGTCGGGCCACGGATGTACTTCTGCTCGGCTGTCTTGTAGTCCACTGACTCCACTGCAGAAATGGCGCAGATGATTGCCTGGGGAGAGATGGAGGGCTGTGGCCCAGTGGGCAGAGAGCTGGCCTGGAGCGGAGCTGGCCAGCAGCATACATCAAGTGCGATGATACTTCATCCAGCCCAGGGCAGGAGGATCATTAAGTTCAAGGGCAGCCTGGACATAAGACCTTGTCTGAATGTGTAACAGTTCTGACAGGAACTTAGGGAACTGCCATTAGTTTAGGTAGTCACACTGTGGTTTTGATAAAATATATCCCTGTTGTTTGAAACTGTTTCTGCTGGGCAGGGTGGTGCGGCCTTTAACCCCAGCACTCGGGAGGCAGAGGCAGGTGATCTCTAGGAGTTCAAGTCCAGCCTGGGCTACAGAATGAGATCCAGGACAGCCAGGGCTACACAGAGAAACCCTGTCTGGAAAAACCAAAAAAAAAAAAAAAGAAAGAAAGAAATGGTCTCTAGAGGCGTCTGCAGTTGGGAAGGGGCATCCCAGGCCTCCAGCGCGCGTGCTCAGGAGCATCTGCACTGCCTGCTCCTCAGGACCCCGCCTGGGACTGTCACACCTGACCCTAGCTGCTAAGCCTGGAGACAGTCAAAAGCACCCAGTTCTAAGTCACACGTTGAAGTACTTACAGGGAACTCCAGGGGTCAGGTGTGGAGGTCAGACTGTCACCCAACTACTTGGAGGCTGAGGTAGGATGATTGCCCCCAGTTTGAGGCCGGCCTGAGCTACGCAGCTAGCACACAGCTCCACCATGTTTTCCTTTCTAACTGAAGGGGACATGTCCTAGCTGCAGCAGTAAGACAGTGGGAACCATAGCAAGCAAGCATGGGGGTCCGCCCGGGGGCGTGGGGGGGTGGGGGTGGGGCGGCTGGGCCTGGGGCACCCACCTCGGGCAGCAGCACGTCCAGGATGAAGCGGATGCGGTCCCCGCCGCCACGGGCGGGCACCTCGCCGTCCATGTCTCGGCAGATGTCCTGCAGGTACTCCACCACCTCGTCCAGCTGCGCCTCGTCCTCCAGGTACGTCTCCACGCACGTCACGTACTGGCCGGAGGTCAGGAACGTCTTCAGCCAGCGGGAGGGCCTGCGGCTGCACAGGACGGCCCGCAGGTGGCTCTCCGCACCCCTGGCCTTCACGATGTACTCCACCAGCTTCTGGTTGGCTCGGTCCCGCGCGGCCCTGGAGCGGTCGGGCAGCACCTTCCTGCATGGCCGCCACTGGCCTGGCCGGCTGTCCCCTACAGGCTCCTCAGGGTCCCCCTTGCCCAGCTGAGGAAACCGGGTCCCCAGGACGTCCTGTTGGATGGACTTGCGCACGGGGTAGCCTGTGAGGGGAACACACCTTGGGGGCTTGTGTCCCCTCCCTCTCCAGAGCGCTTGTGCCCATGAGGAGAAGCCTCATCCTGGGGACCATCGAGTGTGCCAGCTAAATGCCCCAGGGTGAAGACAGTATTCCTCAGACCCCCTCGCCCGGCCCAGAGCCGTCCCCTCGACAGGGACGCAGGGCAGGAGGCAGCCGAGGTCACAGAGCTCTGCCCAGGGTGAGACTGGCATCCCGGTGCATGTACCGAGGCCAGCAGGAGACTCGCAAGGCTGGTCTCTCAAGGACCAGAGGCAGACCCCATGCGAAGAACACGGATACGTACTGATATCAGCAGCGTAGTATTCCAAGAAAGACCCAGCAAAGGAGCCGCAGCCTGGGGAGGGCACGAGAAAGGTCCCTGCTCAGACCTGCACCCTGCCAGCTCCTGGGGCTCGGGACTCTGAGGTCTGGGGTGCAGGTCTGTCCACTGCCCCAGGAAGGAGCTGCAGGGGTCAGTCACCACACAGAGGCGGTGCTGTGTGCAGGGCCCCGGCCTTCAGTCAGGAGGCTGCGCCTGCTCCCACCTCCCACACAAACAGTGGCGTCACAGATCAGCAGGGCCGAGACAGGATGCGGGACAGGGCCACATCCACCTCAGCTCCTCCATCCTGCCCTCAGGAGGTGCCGATGGTGTGGCACCCCACACACCACACTCCCTGGGGTACAGCCCACATACCCAGCCGCACACGGTAGTCGGTGATAAGCGAGACACACCAGCCGATGGCCTGGGCAAAGTCCTCCTTGGCTCTGTCCTACAAAACCCAACAACAGGCACCGGTGGCTGTGGCAGCTCCCAGGCCGGGCCCTGGTGTCCTGGGCTCCAGGCGTAGGTCGGGGCTGTGTGGCCCAGGCTCTCCTCCACTCACTGTGGCCTGGCCCTCTCAGGGAGTGTGACAGCCAAGTCCCTTCAGGTGAAGCAGCCAGCAAGCCACCGGACTGACCTTCTTAGTCTTTTTTAGACAGCTCATGTAGTCCAGGCCTTGTATGTAACCAAGGCTGGCCCTTGAACTCCTAATCCTCCTGCCTCAGCTGCCAGCCAGCACCGCACACCTGACATGTGGATGTGGGTCACCCTCCAACTTCCCCAGTCACCTTGGGGATGCCATATCCCACACCTAGATTTGTGCACATGTTCACATGTGTGGAGGCCAGAGATGGATGCTGGGTGCCACCCAGCACTCTGAACCGGGAGCTTGCCTGACTGCTAGACGGGCTGCTCACTGAGCCCCAAGGACTGTCTGTCTGTCTGTCTCCTCTCCCACGCACCACCATGCTTCCCCTTCAAGCGGGTTCTGGGGACCGCTCAGGTCCTCACACTGGTACACGGCACCAAATGGATGCTGGTGTTGAGACACCGGCCTGGTGTGCATCTACAGCAAGTGAGACCCATCGCCGTCTCAGTGCCCACGCCTCCCATGGTCCCAGGGGGCCACTCAGAGGGACGACCATAACGGCCACGCTCAGGAGTCGTGACACCCGACTGCTCAGGGCAGAGCGTCCTCCCACACCCGCACTTTGTCTTTGAGGAGAACAGGTCTTCCTGGCCAGAGACAAAGCTCATTCAGGAAGGCAAGTTCAAATCCCCAGGACACAGAAAACCAGCATGACCCCGCACTGCTAGGGTGAGACACGATGGAGACAGAGTCCAGAGAGCCCGGGGGACACAGCACAGCAGAAAACAAGGGGCAAGACCGACACCCAGGCTGCCCTCCACCTCCACAGGTGCCTCAGCACACGTACACCCTCACAACCCTGCACAAGTGCGCACACACATACACACACAAATACACAGAACAAAGGTGACAATACCAACACAATGGCATGCGTGCACACATGTGCACGCACACGCACACACACACACACACACGAATGCACATGTGCGCACACACACAGAACAAAGGTGACAATACCAACACAATGGCACGTGTGCACACATGTGCATGCACACGCACACACACACGCACGAATGCACATGTGCGCACACACAGAACAAAGGTGACAATACCAACACAATGGCACACGTGCACACATGTGCACGCACACACACACACACGCACGAATGCACATGTGCGCACACACATACACAGAACAAAGGTGACAATACCAACACAATGGCACACGTGTATGCACGTGCACGCGCACACACACACACACACACACACACACACACACACACACACACAGGCCGCCACCTACCAGCAGTGCGTGCTTTTCCTTACAGTCAAAGTGCTTGAGCCTTCGAAGGGACACGGTGATTCTGGACGGAACAGAGGCAAAGGTCAGCAGGGCAGCCGCATCCCGGGGAGGCGCCCTCCTCCCAGACTTAACCTTGCTTTGGGCTGCAGCACCTCCATGGCACGGGCCCAGGTCCCACCCCACCCAGCCACCCTCGGGTGTACACAGGTGTCCAGGGTCACCCTCTGGAAGGTGCCTGAGGGCCTCGGGGACCACTGTGAGAGGCTGGCCTAGCAGAGGACCCACAGCCAAACTGGCCAGATCCAGTTCAATCAAGAACCGCATCATGCTGAGCCTCTTACGGGCCGGGGCGCCTGCTCTACCTGTCTAGCCAAGGCACCTGGTGGCCCTGCGGACACCAGACTGTGCCAGCCGCTCTAGTCAGGGCCACCACAGAGGTCTCCGCCCCTGCCCAGGCCCGCCAGAGTACTGACCCTCGGCCCTTGGGGTTCATGTCGCCCTCAATGAAGAGCACGCTGGCTTTCCTGTCTCTCCGCCGGACACTCTTGACCTGTGGACAAATCGGGATCGCACACCATGACGAGGGTGGAGGAGACGCTCCCCAGCCCCTCTGAGAGTCTCTGAGACTGGGCCTGGCCAGCCCGGGGCCGAGTGTGACCCAGGCTTCAGGTCCCCTGCTTCCTGGGGCTCTGTGGTATTATGAGGCAGAGTCCAGCAATCCTCCACTGGGTCTTGTTTTGAAATCTTTGTGCACACGTGCCGAGGTCCACGTGTGGAGGCCACAGACGACCCTGGCCGTCCACCCTTCCTGAGAAGGTCTCTCTCTGTCAGTGCGTGCACCAGATTAGCAGCCAGAGAGTCTCAAGCCCCCGTCTCTGCCTTCCATCCCCACGAAGGACGCAGGCGCACTGGAGTCTGCCTTTCGGTGCACTCCACGAGCTGGACTCGGGCCCTCACGCCGGTACAGCAGGCACTTACCACCAGGCTGTCCTACCCACCCACTTCGTTTCTTTAGGGTCTCATGTAAGCCAGGCAATGGTAGAGCACACCTTTAATCCCAGCACTCAGGAGGCAGAAGCAGGTGGATCTCTCTACACAGAGAAACCCTGTCTCAGAAAAATTAAGAAAAAGAAAAAAAAGAAGAGTCCCGCGTAGCCACCCTGGCCTTGAACTCCTCACGTGGCTGAGGTGAGCTCCGGGTGCTGGCATGACAGCCCGTTTCCCTGCCTCTGCCGCAGCACCCGGTCTCTGCTCTGGGTTGAGCGGAAGCTGTTCACAGAGGCTGGGCACCGGGCCGCCCAGAATCCACTGTGTGGACCTGACAAGGCCCCCCCCCGCCCCGCCCCCCCAGGGCCATGAGAAAGGGAGTGGCAAGCCGCTTCCCGAGCAGTACAGATGGTCCCCAAGATGCCAACCCTCAGGCCTAATCCTGTGCTGGGAGACTGTCACACCAGTAGCCCGTCAGCCCTGGGAACGGACAACTCTAAGAAAAGACGCGGCGGAAGTGTGAGGGTGCGGGACGGGGCTGAGCCAGGCCACCTGGAGTCCCTCAGCAGCTGCTCCCACACGGGCCAGCTATCCCTGGGCAAGCCACTCGGATTCCAGCTGCTTTCAGCTCAGGCACTCTGTCTGTCTGTCTGTCTCTGCCTCTCTCCTCCGTCCCTCTTTTGGGACAGGGTCTTGAACTTGACACTCTTTTGCCTTCATTTCCCAAGTGCTGGGATGACAGGATCACTCACAGCCAGCATTCCAGAATTAAAAACCCACACCATCTGATAGAAATTTAACCGGGGCTCGACAGCACCTGTCTAGAGCTAGAATGTTCCAGGTCCTGGCTTCCACTCTTAAAGAAACAGAACCAGGCGGTGGCGGCGCACGCCTTTGATCCCAGCACTCAGGAGGCGGAGGCAGAGCCAGGAGGATCTCTGTGAGTTCGAGGCCAGCCTGGGCTACAGAGTGAGTTCCAGGACAGCCAGGGCTACACAGAGAAACCCTGTCTCGAAGACCAAAACCAAAAGATTCCCAAAACAAGACATAAACCCATAAAATAAGCTAAGTGTGAGGACAGAATCCGTGACAGGGGAGTGAGGGGCGGGCACAAAGGAGGGGAGAGGGTGGGAGAGCCCCGACCTGGAGAAGTCCCCACAGGACGGACGGCCGCAGCTCCAGTGCACGGATGTACCTGGGCTGCCCCTGGCAGAGCTCAGCGGCCACACAACAGACCCTGGGTGGGACTCAGACACCTTTCTATTATTCTTTTGTTTTGTTTTTGAGACAGGTCTCATGTGTCCCAGGCTGGTCTCCAACATTCTTATGTGGCTAGACCATGATCTTTGATCCTCCTGCCTCAGCCTTCTGTGTACAGGGATTACCAGGCACGCGCCATCATGCCCAAGGCATCATCGGACCTAAATTCAGGGGTCTCCAGTGGAGGAGACTTGAAGCACCCATTCCCAAAGCTCAGCAGAGCACACTGCTCACACAGGCTTCCCTGAGGTGACGTGGCGGGAATCTCACTTAGAATGTCATGTTAAGTGGCCTTCATCAAATGACCCGGCCCGTCATGTCCAAGTCATCAGCACCTGAGCCTCCCAGCATTAACAGAGCCGGCAAACTACAATGCCTGAGCAGGGGGAAACGGGAGCCGAGGTGAGCGGCCTGGCAGATAGGTAACTTACCACAGCCGGCCAGAACGGGTATTTTTGGTATTTAAGCCAGACCAGCATTCCGACTTCAAATGATCGTGGTTCTAGGATTAAAAGGAGGGAGAGAAGGACTGAGTCAAAGGCACCTCAACAAGTACAGTGTAGACAGAAAAGAGAAAAACCCAATCCATCATGGCATACCAGGAAACCCAGACAGTTCGGGCGGACACAGGGCTCAGAGACAGAGTCTGAGCACCCGTTAGGGGCCATGAGGCCCTGACTGTGTCCCCAGTGACAAACGTCCTGTGGCAGGAGATGGAGCCAGCAGCAGGATGGATGAGCTCTATCCCAGACCTCCACCTCTAAGGCTAACATCCTTCCCAAAGCAGACATTTAGGTGACGGCGTCCATGCCGGGCGTGGTTCATGCTGGGCGCTCTGCACCAAAATGTGGATTATATAACCACGCGGCTCACAGAATAAATTGTCCTCCCAGGAACACTAAGGTCAAGGAATCTGAGAAACTGAGGTCACAAATACAGAAAACACAATATTTTCAGAGGAGGAAAAGTCACTCTTTGCTGTGGTTTGAGACAGGGGTCTACATACACCAGGCTGCCCTGGAACTTGCTCTGTAGCCCAGGCTGGCCTCTGCCTCCCAGGTGCTGGGGTGACAGGTGTGCACAGTGCCTGCTCTATGAGGCTGCTGAGGGTGGACCCAAAACCAGGCTTTGCCGGTATCACACAAGCGTTCCACCACTGGAGCCCTGGCTTTATTACTAACTTCTTCTTTTTTTTTTTTTTTTTTTTTTTGGTTTTTGAGACAGGGTTTCCCTGTGTAGCCCTCGCTGTCCTGGATCTCGCTCTGTAGACCAGGCTGGCCTCAAACTCACAAAGATCTGCCTGCCTCTGCCTCCCGAGTGCTGGGATTGAAGGCGAGCGCCGCCGCCGCCTGGCCCGTTACTAACTTCTACAGCAGGATTTTATTGTGGAGCCCAAGCTGACCTTCAACCTGCAGGGATCCCTCCGCCTCCACCTGGCTCTCTGCGTACACCGTAACGTTTTCTATTTGCCAAGAACCCCAGGATGAGGGACTGGAATAGACAGAGCTTTAGCATCAGGAAAACTGGCAGGAAGTGGAGGGGATGCCGCCATGCTTCCCACCACGGAACCCGAAGGCTGTGAAGGCTCTCCTGGGCCAGGAGGAACCAGGGGTGGTGGTGACAAGCTCCGAGGAGGGGACAGCCCAGCCAGGAGAGACCCTGGCTGGGAACTGGTGAGTGTCAGGAGTTGGTCTGGTGGGTTAAGGAAGCCATCAGCTCAAGCCTGCCACCCACAGACACGCAGCTAAGGCCCCTGCAGCCAGGACGCCCTCACCTTCAGAACCGACCCGAACCACAAAGAGCTGAGGGCGCAGCTCACACCAGCACCCAGGCCCTTCTAACACTCTTGGTTCTCAGCGGGAGCTCCGCCCACTCGGAAGGAACAGGAGGTGAGAGGGGGGACCTGGTCGGCCTTCACTAAGACCCCAGTGTTCCGCAGCTGCCCCCAGCCTGCCCTGCGTCATCTGGGGCAGCATCCCAGCGTGCACCTGGCTCAGGAGAGGCCCTGGGTTCCTCAGTGGCTGAGCCACGCCTGGGCACTCAGGCACCCTAACCCCCACGTCCTTCTCGGCTGCACCCCGTCCCTGCAGCATTTTAGGGAGGACCTGCACTTCCCCAGACAGAGGCGGGCTCCTGTGCCACGCAAAGGCGGTTCTGCCCACTGAGAGCAGAAGGGCCCACACCTTTCCTCCATGCCCCGAAAGGGCAGGCCAGGGCTGGCCAGCTCCTGAGCTCTCCGCCTCCTCCCAAAGCACCATCTGAGGCTCTGGGCAGGTCTGGGGCCAGTCACCCTAAAAACTGAAATGTCAGGGATGGAGGCGCACACCTGTCATCCCAGCATTCTCGAAGCAGAGGCAGGGGTCTCTGAATTACAAGGCCAGCCTGGTCTACACAGCACGTTCCAGGCTAGTTAGAGGCACACCGTGAGACCTAAAAACAAAATCAAACCACCACCAACGCCAAACAATGCAAGGACTTCACGGAGTGCCGCGCAGGGTGGGACCTCACCCACCGCTCTCTCAAATGTGGCACTCTCTTACCGTGATACAGAAGGATCCGGGGCGGCTCTTCCTCTTCCTCCTCCTCCTCCTCCAGCAGGGGGTGGATGGACTTGAACCCTGTGGACTCTTCCGAGGACACAAGATCTGCCGAGACAGGGGGACACCACTTGATGGCCACCTCTCACCCTGCCAAGGGCTAGGGACAAAGGATCGTCTATGACAAAGACTGAGCTGCACACAATTCAACAAGGGTGCACCCTGTGGTCAGATCTGTGTTTGCGTTTCTTGAACATTTTCTACACGTCCTTGTGTTTATGCATGCATGTTGTATGTGTCTGTGCATGTGTGTCTGTGCATGCTTACGCGAGGTCTGTGTGTGCATACATGTGTCTAAGCATGTGTGTGTGAATGTGTTTGTGCATGCGTGTGCATGCATATGTGTGCACTCTAGCACACACATGGAGGTCAGAACCACTCTGTGGAATTAGTTCTCTCTTCCACCCTGTGGGTTCCTGAGATCAAACTCAGGTCACTAAGCTTGATGGCAAGGGTCTTCACCCGCTGAGCCACCTCGCTGGCCCCTCCATTCTGTTCAAATTCTGGTGCTAGGGATGAACAAAGGGTCTCACGCTTGCCAGGCGAGTGCTCTAGCTCTGAGCTCCAGCCTCAAGTACATCTTAAAAAAATAAAATAAACAGGAAGAGAAGCAGAGAGCGGCCCTCACTCAGTGACAGGAAGTGCGGGAACTCCAGGTGGCTGACATGTGGATACAGAGAATGGGCCCCCCAGAACCAAAAGGTGACTGCGGCAAGGTGAGACATGGTGGGGGGCCAGGCAGAGGATGGCTCTGGGAAGGACCCCACTGTGCCCCACGACCACCAGACCACACGCCTGATTTCTGATCTCCCTGCCAGAGCTCAGTGGGTCAAGACAGGTTTACAGAGCCCAGCCCCTGGCTGCAGCCACCCACAGGTTTCGGAATGACCTCTGGATGGCTCCTGACACTAGGCCTCCTAATCCCCTCAGCGGGGCCCCTCACTCACTGGGCTGTGCTTTTGACACTCAACAAGCAAGAGCGACACAGAAGTGCTTTTCGGGGGTCACTGACTGCTACCCCAGCTCTGCCTGAGCCCCCACGCAAACACAAAGACAGAGGCATCTGCGAGAAGAGCAGGTCACTGCGCCTTAGGGGACAGCAGGCGTCCCTGCCCGTGGTTACCTTCCTCTGGTTTCTCACTGTCACCAGCACTGCGCAGCGCCATGGCCTCCCCAGACCAGCTCCCAGGGGAGGGCGCTGCCCCCCCAGTTCCAGTCCCCCGCTGCCTGGCGGGTGGGTTCTGGCCTCCATCCAAGCGTGGCCTCTTTGTGGTGCGGCCTCGGCCTCTCTCGGAGGCCGGGAGCAGCTGGCTGCTGCCTGATGGCACATGCTGGTCACAGCCTCTGACCCCGGCACAGGGGTCCTCTCCCCAGGTTTGGGAGAGTAGCCCAGGCGAAGCCAGGGCCGCAGGGCTGCTTGCCGGTCCCTCGCTGCCCGAAAGATTCTCCCCCTTGGAAAGGCGAGACTCTGTTCTGCGGCGCCGGGGAGGTTTCTCTCCCAAATTCCTCTGCCTTTTATTGGTTGTCTCCTCCTGTCCACGGTCCAGTGGTGACCCAGAACCGTCCTGAGACCCGTCTCCAGCGGGGGAAGGCGACGCTGCCCTCGGGGTTGCATTCTCTGGGAGGTCTGCCTTGGGGTCCTCTTCAGACGCACACGACCCCGCCAGGCTTTGTGGTGCGCATTCCCACCTCCCCTTGGGTGTGCGCCGAGCAGCCACATCTTCGCTGTCTTCACCACAAAAAGACGGAGAGGGAGCGCTGGGGACCCAAGAGGCCGCATCTGCGTCTGCCTTCTCGTTCTGGGACGGAGAGGTCTCATCTTCCGTCACATGGCTTTCAGGACTCAAGCTGGTCCTCTCATTCAAGATATCCAGGGCCACTCGCAGGGAGCGACGATAGGCCAGCTCCTCCAGGGGGGTAGCTGGCACGTCATTCTGAGAGGCTGTGGGGACAGAGACGGCACAGTGAGGCCTTGCTCGGTGCCTGGGGTTCACACTGCAGCATGCAGCAGCAGCAGTGACCTCACCAACGCCCAGCACCCCCTCTACAGAGCCACAGGCAGGCCCGGCACTACTCTGCTATGTGTACCCCCAAAAAGAGGACAAAGCCAAGATATGGCTATACATTCACTCTGGGCTATGCCTGAAGACCAGCACACACCCAGGATGAGCTCAGCCTGACTGGATAACCACGAACTCCCGCCAAGTTCCGAAACAACACTGTGTATAAACATGTCCGAGTGCCTTGCACTGTTTATTTGAATGGGATGTTGGGGACAGCTTCCCACTCGCCGGGATAACTGCCTCCGTCTGCCAGACCCGTACTTGATGCCTGCACTGGGGACATCCCTGTTCTCTAAGCAAGGTGGTCAGCACAGCTGCCCTCAACAGCTGTGGGCTCCGGGAGACGGAGCCCTGGCTTCAGCTGCCCTGGGCCGGTCTCTGCTGGGTGCTGAGTGCCGCCACCCAGGACCCCTGCCAAGTGTGCCGGTACCAGGTCTGGAATAGGGTGCAGAAGTCCAGCTCGGGCACAAGAGGAGGGGTGCAGAGTGCTGAACCGAGGCCCTGCACACACAGAGGAGGAGCCCCACCACACACGCAGCCAGACGCACCTCATCGACAGGACCTGCAGGTGACAGGGAGGTGGCGGCGGCATGAAAGCTGACCGCTCTGTCCTTGCTCCCCTGGGCTTTTTATGTATGTATGTATGCATACATGTCTGTCTGTCGTATGTATGTATGCATACATGTCTGTCTGTCGTATGTCATGTACGTACGTGTATGTCTGTCTGGAGGTTCTATGTGCATGTGTGTTGCTGTATGCTATACATGCATGTTTGTGTCTCCCTGTGTATCATGTATGCACGTCTGTCTGTGTTATGTATTGTGTTTTTTTTTTTGAGTTGTCTTGTTTTTTTGTGTTTTTTTTTTTTTTTTTTTTTTTTTTTTTTTTTTTTGTTTTTTTTTTTTTTTTGTTATCATGTATGCACGTCTGTCTGTGTTATGTATGCATGTGTGTGTCTCCCTGTGTATCATGCATGCACGTCTGTCTTGTGTTATGTATGCATGGGTGTGTGTCTCCCTGTGTATCATGTATGCACATCTGTCTTGTGTTATGTATGCATGGGTGTATGTCTCTATGTATGTTATGTATGCAGGTGTCTGTTATACATTCATGTGTGTGTGTGTCTGTCGTAGATGCATGTGCCTCTGTCTCAATGTCTGTCTGTATGTTACGTGTGCATGCAGTGGTTACAAAGACTAAATGCAAGGCTTCATGTGAGCAGGGCTCCTACCACGGAGCTCTAGCCCCGCCCAGCACTCACCTCTGCAGAGGCTGATGCTGCAGCAGGCTGGCCTGGGACCTGCCACCCCACTACCTTCCTAGTCCTTCTGACTCTGAGCTTCAAGGCCATTTCCATCCCCAGAGAACGGCCTCTGGGCTCAGGGACAGTGGCTCTTTGCTCCTGTGGGGACAGGCGTCCTCTCCTGTCCTCCTTGGCCACCACAAGGCTATCTTTAAGATGGCTCTTGCTATCTGGTAGGTCTGGTTTTGGCGAGAGGTCGTGAAGCTATTGGTATGTGGAGGACCCCAGCTGGAACCTGTGATCCCAGCCCTAGAAAGGCTGAGGCAGGAGGACTGCCACCACTTCCAGGCCTGCCTGGGCTGCAGTAGGAGACTGTACCTCAAAAACTAAGAAACAAAACCCACAGAAGCAGGGGCTGCAGCTTGGTGCTGTTCCGTAGGCCAGCTCTACCCAAACAAAAGCCACAGACGTAAGCAACTAGAGCCGACGCTGGTGTGGGCTCGGGAAACAGGTGCCGAGTTGGGAGTAAATTCCCAATCTGCACAAGGCCCTGGGTTCTGTCCCCAGCACACATGAATGCATCATCACAGCACTGGGGACTGGAGCCGGGAGGATCGGGAGTTCAAGGTCAGCCTCTGCTCTACAGTGATTTCAAGACCAACCTGGGCTACATAAGACCCTGTCTCAAAGGGGAAGGAAAAAACAAAGGCAAGCGTCCATTTTCCCCTCTGTGAGGCTCCCTGTGATGAAGGGCGTGGCCGCTGTGGCACAGCAGCTTGGTGGCTGGCGGGAGCCCTTACCCAGGAAGGCCGCGATGTTCTCAATGTGCGACTTCTGCAGCTTCTCCACGGCCGAGCTCTTCACCTGGATCCTGCGGCGGGCACAAAGAGCGGTTAGTGCCGCCAGTCTGCAAACCTGACCGTCCAGATGTCCTGCTCAACCTTCCTCCGCTCACACTAAAGTCACACTGAAGGAGGGACAGGGAGGCACACACTGCCGGAGGTGACAGGCACAGCCCGCCAGGGCGGATATGGCTTTTCTCTCTCTTTTTTTCCCCTCCCAATTTTCCCCCGCTTTTAAGAAAGAAAAGGTCGGCTGGAGTTAAGAGTAAAAATAAATTCAAATTGGGACTTTCATGAGGCAAATCTGACTTTCAACTGCACAAATAACTCCTTTGTTAGGTTTTCCGAGTAGCGGCTAATGTCACCGAGAGCTGTTTACAACCCAGCAGGCGCGTTTTAGTTTAAAAGGACGCGCTTTCCTTTTAAACTCAAGTATTCAATTACCTTCCCTGCCGCAGGGAGAGCACGAGCTGGGGACTCTCCAGTGGTGGCGGCTCTGAAGATGGTACAAGGAGGAGCGGGCTGGGGGACCCGGGAGACGGGCGGCCCGTGGACTCTTCAGAAGGGAGGACGGGGACAGGGAACCGTACGCAGGCCCACACCCACATCGTCCTTGCAGATGACCCATGAAGGGTCACCAGGTGCAGGACAACAGAGTCCTGCCCCCCATCTGCCTTTCTGGCGTGGAAAAATGTTTCCTTGGTGGCGCAGTGGACCAGGCAGAGCTGGAGCAGAACCGAGTCACACTGGCCCTCGGTGGGAGGGAGGCCACAGCACGGCTCCCGGGGGAAACTTTCTATTTATTCGCCCTTGAGACCCTCTCCCTGCAGATCTCTGGGCCTCATGTAAGACCTTCAACTTGAAATGGGTGTCAAATAAAACCCGTCGTCCTCTCGACAAGGCTGTTAGTGTGGAAAGATGAATAAATCCAGCAGAAGCAAGCTTCTCTTCTTTTTGTGAGAACCATTTTAGAAGCCCCAGACAGAAGGGGAGGGAGCATTTAAAAAAACAAAAAACAAAAAAAACCCATACACTTAACTTTTCCTTTAGCGAGAGTATTTGAACATCTAGAAATAATTCTTTTTTTCTCTTATTTTTCGCTGAAGTCTCAGTTCTGGCCAAAACCTATGTGTAAAAAAAGAAAAAAAAATCTCGTTATGGCAACGTGCAGGAACAGGCATGTGGCAAGCCCTTCATAAGGTAACAGCCATGGGACTGAACAGGCTCCTGTTTGAGCTCCTCTGATTCAGGCAGAGAAACTGAGGCACTTGAGCCCATGGCCACCCAAGGTTAGGGCACAGATCAGCACTTCCTGCTAAATTGCTAGAAAGCACCCTAAACACCACAGTTATCCCTGTCTGGGGCGCCTCGCTAGACACTTCCTGTAGTCACAGCCTTCCATGCCTTTCTTTTTATAGCTGACTCTGGTTATTTTTATTTATTTTTTCTTTTCCTTAGTGTGAAAAACAATCAACGACAATTCTGGATATAGAGGCTCCTAAGTGGCAGACCAAAACCCGGTGGAGTGGAGGGAACCCCGGGACGCATGCCAGCAGATCCGGGCGCCAAGCTTTCACTCGAGGGAGCAGAGCCTGATAAAGACCTAACTGTCACCAAAAGTCATTTCTAACTCCACAAATGAAGAGAAAAGAGCCGTCACCTTCGCAGGCCACAGCCGCTTCTCCCACTGGCAGAGAACATACTTGGCGTCCGTCATGACTGGGAGCTGTGGCAAGAGGTGGCTCTGCTCGCGTGCAGCTCTCCTCCCGGTGACGCCGCCGCCGGAGGTGCCCTGCAACAGAACGCGCGTGACGGTTTAGAAAGGCGTTCCCTTGCATTCGGTGACATTCGCACGGACGGGAGCTTCAAGGGCGACGCCAGCCTCACACAGCCTCAGGAGACAGGGACCCTGGCCCTCAGTCAGTGCAGGGTCCCGGGACGGGGGAATGGGCGCAGTTTCCCGTAAGTAAAACTCAACAGACCCCTCCTCAAGGTCGCACCCAGGGCACCCACAGCAGCAGCGGGCGCTCCAGTCAAAGCTCACACCCCCCAGCCTTAGGCCTGAAGGGTGAGGGCAGCGCGCGCACACACGCACACACACACACACACACACACACACGCCTGCCCCGTTCCCTGGAAGGACAGGGACAGATGCAGGCCTTCATGACATGACACCCCTGGCAGAGCCGGCCAGGCCTGTGGACAGAAATGGAAAGATGGGGGAGGGGGACCCGAGCAGCAGGAAGGACACCAGGGACAAGGAGACGGACAGAAACCAGGGTTCATGTAGTACAAGTGTTCACAGAGGGGGTACGGGCGGCAGAGTTGGGGGGCTGACGGCTAATACAGGGCTTCCAGCAAGGATGGGATTTCAGGAGGCAAATAAAGACTCCTAAGCAGGTATGGGAATTCAGATAACAAAAGATGGGGCTCAGGTAGCAGAGGGCAGCAAATGCGGGCTTCACAGCAAGGGAGGGGTCAGGCAGCAGAGACAGGTCTGCAGCGGGGGCCAGGTCTCACAGAAGGGGCGCAGTGCAGGAAGCGACCACACCAGGGACTGAGACTCAGGCTGTGGAAACCGGAGTTCAACGGGAAATAGGGGTCTGCAGCAGCGACGAGAGGTCAAGCGAGATGAGAGGTCAGGGGACAGGGGGCGCAGGCGCAAAGCCTGGGACTCGGACACGACACTCCGGGTTCACAAGACGGATAAGGCTCGAGCAGGACATTCTGGGTGTGGACTGCAGAGAGGGGGTCCAAAAGGAAGGAACGGGGGTTCGGGCTGCAGAGTTCTCAGCAAGGACACAGGTTCAGGCTGCAGAGATGGGTACCAAGCAGGAAATTCGCGGTTCAGGCTGCAGGGGGGGGAGGGTCAAGTAAGAAATGTTGGGTTCATACTGCAGAGCGGGGAGAATTGGGTTAATTTGAGGCTTCCAGCAGGAAATTTGGGATCTCAGCGGGGACACGGGTCTAGGCTGCAAAGAGGGGGAGATTAGGCAGAAAACTCTGGGATTCGGGCTGCAGAAGAGGGCTATCAGGCCGGAAATACGGGGTTCAGGGTGGAGACAGGCCGAAAACACGGGGCTCTCGGGGGGACGGGGTCTCAGACTACAGAGAAGGGGGGCCCAGGGAAGAAAACACAGGGTTCGCAGCAGGAAACTGGAGGTTCTCGGCACCCGCGGGGCTCGGCCGCACATGGGCCCTGCGCAGAGCCGGACGCGGCCCAGCCGCCGCCCTTCCCCAGGCTCTCCGCCTGCGCCCCGCCCGGCCCTCCCAAGGCCGCAGCGGGCTCACCCACCCCCAGCCCGCCCGACGCGGAGTCCGAGCCTGAGCGACCAGGCCGCGGCGGTCCCAGCGGCGGAAGCCCGCCCGCCAACCGCCGCCGCAAGACCGCGCGCTCACCGCCTCCGCCGCCGCGCAGATCCCCGCGGGCCGGGGGCGGGGCCTGCCTCGCCGCGGCGCCAGGCCCCGCCACGCCCCCGCCCAATAGGAGGCGCGTACCTGCGCCGCGGCCCCGCCCCGGGCGCCCGCGGCCCCGCCCCCAGCCCGCCGGCCCCGCCCCCAACCGCCTCTCCGCCTGTCCCCCGGGCCCGAGGCAGGGTAAACCTGGCGGCCCGCGCCGAGTCCCACCCACCCCCGCTGCTGCCCAATGAGAGGCTCGAGCTTACGTTCGGGCCCCGCCCACTGACGACGCGGCCCGTAGGCCACGCCCCCGGGCTGCGGGCCACGCCCCGGGCTGCGGGCCACGCCCCCCGCTTCACCCCAGCCTGTGGTCGAGTCTGAGCCGTAGAGCGGGAAGGTTCCTTTTCCTGTGGGCCGCCCTGGGTAGACGGAGGAGGGGGTAGGAAAGAGGAAGGCCGCGCCAGCTCGTTTGCATGCCGCCTCTGACAGAACCTGGTACCTTCCAGGTGACCCAGTTCCCAGCCCAGAAAGCAGGAGTGAGTGGAAACAGGATGTGCGGTGGCCCCTGTGTCCTCAAGCCGAGCCGGTGGCTGGGGCAGGGGCTGCTGCATCCAGGACCTCCATGGACTGTTCTAGACCTGGGAGCTTCCAGTTTGCCCGCCTGTCACAGCGAGGCACTGATGCCGCAGTTATTGGTATAGTGAGATATATATTCGGCTTTTCCAGACAGGGTTTCCCTGTGCAGTCCTGGCTGTCCTGGATCTCACTTGGTAGCCCAGGCTGGCCTGGAACTCACAGAGATCCGCCTGGCTGTGCCTCCCGAGGGCTGGGACTAAAGGCGCGTGCCACCATCGCCCAGCCACACTCAAGTTCTTAACTACGTTCTCTGCCTGTCCCCACGGCTGCCCACCTGTCTCTTACCTGAAGGTCAGGTCCAGCCTCTCCAGGCAGTCTCCCTGGGGAGACTCCAGCTGCCGCAGGTCGAGGTGGCGTCTCTCTGGTGTCTCCTGAAGATGTGTAGAGCAGCATGGCTCTTGGCCTCTGCTTATATACTGACCTGAGCCTGGTTATCGCGAATGAGCGGCGTCCCTGGGCCTGGTTATCAGGCCCTGCCTTGGTGTAGTGGGGTTCTAACTACTAAGAAAACTAAGCTGTTTTTCTTTATCTAAAACACATTTTTTCACTGTTCTCATCACAGGTGGAGAATGGCTTTGTTGGCCACAGAGGAGAGATGGTGGGCCTGTACCCTGATCCATCCATATGGTGGCTGTGCGCCCCAAGTTCCACTAGGTCGGGAATCACAGGCCCAGAAGCTCAGATTCTGGGGTCTCCCAGCAGCACTGGCCAAGGTGGAGAGGTGTGCAACCGGCCACTGGTTCTTCAGGTGATTCTCTTGAAGTGGTCCCCACATCACTAAGCATTACTGTATAAGCTTGGAGATTGTGAGTGTGTGAATGAGAGTTGGTGAGTGGGTGAGTGTGAGGGGTGGAGGGGATGTGGGTGAGTGGGTGAGTGGTGGAGGGGATGTGGGTGAGTGTGGGTGAATGTGAGTGGTGGAGGCGTGGGGTGGGCAGGTCTCTCAGCAAGGCTGGTTCACAATTTGACAGCAAGTCAGAAACAGTGAGAACCAGATATGGTAATGCAAGGAATTAGTTAGCCCAGTCACCAGCTGACCAACTAGTAACCCATCCATCTAGTAACCTGTGTAGCATGAACCGTAAAAGGTCTTATTAATAAAAACAAACCTGGAGCCAGGTATTGGGGTGAAGCTGGAAGATCAGAGAACAGAACAAGCCACAGCCTCCTCACCTGGCCAGTTCCTCAGCTGATCCTGTTTCCTCAGACTGGATACCTCTCAGCTGAACTCCTGCTCAAAAGCCTAAAAGCTTAACCAGACTCTAGTTCCTGGTCCTCACGACTTAAATACCTTTCTGTTTCCTGCCATCACTTCCTGGGTTTAAAAGCGTGTGTCACCATGCCTGGCCGTTTCCAATGTGGCCTTGAACTCACAGAGATCCGGATGGATCTCTGCCTCTGGAGTGCTAGGATTAAAGGTGTGTGTGCCACCATTTTCTAGCCTCTGTGTCTAGTGGCTGTTCTGTCTCTGACCCCAGATAAGTTTATTAGGGTGCACAATATATTGGGGAACACAATATTACCACAAACCTGTTGCCAGTTGATCCAGTCATTATTAACCAGTTAACTTGGTCCCTAGTTAACCCATTCATCTGTTAACCAGTTAACTTGGTCCCTAGTTAACCCATTCACCTGTTAACCAGTTAACTTGGTCCCTAGTTAACCACTCATCTGTTAACCAGTTAACTTGGTCTCTAGTTAACCCACACCAGTCACTCTTCAGCGTCAGTGAACAGATCTGCTGGGGCTGGCCCCAGGGTAACGCAGGCCTTGACCTCACTTGCTGACAGTTTCCTGTGTCTTTTCTCGTTGGGGTCCTCTGAGGACCCCGTGACACCACGTGCCCGTCCTGCCCCTTGTGAACTGACTCTCCCACATCGGCTGGTGCCTGGCACACATCTGTAATGTATGCATCTTGCACACATCTGTAACTTGAGCAAGGGACACAGGGTCGTGCAGGTGGCACTGTGACTCGTTAACCTGGGGGGCAGTCTGGGTTCCCAGTGAGCTCCCTTCATGGCCTAGTTAGGGTCTTGGCTGTAGGGACACTGGTTCTGAGGCCACCGTGCACAGTCGGAACTCATGTGACGCTGAGTTCACGGTTCACCGCCACGTCCTCACCTGTCATCAGCTGACAGAGGAGAGGCTGGGAGACAGCTCGGGAGGGGCGTGCTAGCTGCCGCTCAGGGGGCCTGAGTTCCGTCCCCGGGACCCATGCAGAAAGCCAGTGCATGCGGCATTCTAACCCACCTCTGCGGAGACCAAGGGCAAGGTCTGGAGCTGGCCAGCTGGCCTGCCTGGGCATAGGTGTGCGCCACGGCATGGGTGTGCCCCACGGCATGGGTGTGCGCCACGGCGAGTGGGAGACCGTCTACACACAAGGTGGGAAAACATGAGAGATCGATACTGAGATTGACTTCTGGCCTCCATGTGCATGTGCGCGTGCGCACGCGCACACACACACATATGCACACAACGCACACACACAGGCACACATGCACACACACATAGCCACACAACGCACGCACACAGCACAGGCACACACACGCACACAGGCACACAATGCACACACACAACAGAGACAGAGAGCATGCTGAGGGCCTGGAGGGACAGGGCTGCGGTTAATAGTGCATACAACTCTTGCAGAAGACCTGAGTTTGGTTCTCAGCAGGCAGCCAACAGCCACCTGTAACTCTAACTCCAGGGATCTGATCCTCTTTTGACCTTCATCTGCAGCTGCAGGCACATGGTGCACATACACACATTCACACACATGCACACTCGCACACACATACACTCACACACATACACACATTCACACACATACACACATATGCACACTTGCACACATACACACTCACGCACATACATATACTCACACACACATACACACATGCACACTCACACACGCACATACATACACTCACACACATACACACACATGCACACTTGCACACATACACATTCTCTCTCACCACACACACACACACACACACACACAGCTGAGGCAGGAGAAGGCATCCCCTCGGCCCCCTGTGGGGTATGAGTAGGCTGGGACTGATGCAGAGGCGCATCACACACTGATTCCTCCTGCACTTGGCTTTAGTCTGGAAAAAACGCCCTCTTCACGTTAAGTCCACAGAGCCAGAAATTCTCACCCCAGGAGATTCGCCCTGAGGACGGAATGTGTGGGCAAGGACCAGTCACACAGCACCATGACCTGGAAAAGGGGCCAACTCACTCCCTGCGGCCAGGGCTCCGGCTGAAACCTTCCCCTAGCATGCCTGTTGAGTTCAAGGTCATCTTTAGCTATTTAGTTAAGTTTGAGGCCAGCCTGGGCTAATTGAGACCCTGTCTCAAAACAAAACTTAAAAAAATAATAAAACAAAATAAAAACCCCTGGGCTGTCCTTGGTGGGTGAGCCTGGGCGGGGGTGTTTGTTAGCAACCTCCGCCAGCGGGTCTGAAGCCTCCTGGTTCCCAGGCCGCTGGCCTGCGGCGGTGCCTGGTGTCACTCACTCTGTGGTGATGGCGGCTGGGGGGGGAGTGCATTTCACCAGCTGGCTTCAGAATTCATTTTCTGAAATGCAACCGGGCTTGTTTAGGAAAATGCCTTAATTAGTCCTGGGGGTGGCGAGGGAGGCCCGGAGGACACGAGATGAAAAGGGCCGCAAAGACACAGCCAGCTTCCTCCACGGGAGAGCACAGCCTGGCACACAGCTCGCAAAGCTCTGAGATCAAGAGCCAGGGACAGATGGGGCGTCCCACGACCTTCAGTCTCGGGCCCTGGGGCTGCCATGTGGGGACGGGGAGACCTTGTCTGAGCTGGACCTGTCCAGAAAGAAGACAGAGACAGACGTGACTCGGTGCATGCCGGAGCCAGCCCACGGGTGACACGCACAGGTGTGTGACACACGCCTGTCTCCCACAAGGTCCGAGTTCCCGAGACTCTGCAGGGCTCTGGGGAGGGAGCAGGTCCCGTGTGGGTTCCTGCTGCTGCCGCCTTCCACTCTCTAGTGCTGTGATGGCAGCCATCCATCCCACCATGCCTGGTGTACGTGGAGCCGAGGATGGACCCCAGAGCTTTGTGCGTGCGAGGCGAGGGCTCTGTCTGCTGAGCCCAGCTCGGCCTTTGTTTTGTTTGAGACAAGGTTGAGACAAGGTCTCATGTAACCCAGATTATTATTATTTTTTCTTTATTTTGGTTTTTCGAGACAGGGTTTCTCTGTGTACCTTTGGAGCCTGTCCTGGATCTCACTCTGTAGCCCAGGCTGGCCTCGAACTCAGAGAGATCCGCCTGGCTCTGCCTCCCGAGTGCTGGGATTAAGGGCATTCGCCACCCCCACCCCACCACCACCTGGCTAATCCAGATCTTTTGAGCTGGGAAAACCCACCTCCAATCTGGGCCATGCTTTTTGCTTGAGGCCTGTGTAGGACATGGAAGAGGGAAGTTCCACTTTTGGCCTGCTAGTTCTCGCCTTGCTAGCACATCCATCCTTCATTGGCATGGGAGCCTCCTTCCTCAGGATTCTGGTGTATGCTGAAGACCAGCTGAGACACCCAGCCTCGTGGACTGAGCAACTGCTGGATTCCTGGACCTTCTGTTCACAGCCATTGTTGGATTAGCTGGACCACAGCCTCTAAATTATTCTAATAAGTCCCCTTTCTATATGTGTAGCCCGACTCATCCTATAAGTCCTGTTACTGTAGAGAGCCCTGACCAATACAAAGGTATTTCAAATACAGTTACACTCAGGGTGGCGAGACGGTGTGGGGGTACAGGGTCAACCGAATTTGAAGACCCAGCATAGCAGAAGAAGACTATCCACTTCAGCCAGGTAGTCACGGTGCACACCTGTCCCCTGGTGTCATAGCACAGGTGTATGGGTTCACTCGGATCCATGCAAAGAAAACTCAGAAGCGCCTTAAGAATGAATTCAGCCTTTCACGCTGCAGCCAGTCCAGTCTCTTAAGGACTGAAACACTTTCCCTTCGTACAGGGCATTTTTATTTTTCTCTATATTTACAGTTTAGCCAGTTGATTTCCATATGTTCAAAACAACCTGAAAGAAGTTCCCAATAATGCAACGCCAAGTGCAAATTCCTCGATTCATCAGGTACCATGGTTTTCGGGGATTTCCTGAACAAAGTTTACATAGGCCCTTGTATCCGTGGGGACTGAGAAACAAAAGGTGTCTGCTGAACAAAAGCTGGGTTAGGGCTAGCTGCCACTCTCTGGAGCCCAGGCCAGGGGTAGCCCAGTGGGAGTGTGGCCACACATGCCAGCCTGGGCTCCAGAACAAGTTATAGCCAGAGCTACCCAGTAAGACCCTGTCTCAAAAACACTAAAGAAAAACGAAAATCAGTTTGTGCAAAGTGTCCTCTGGCCACCATGTGAGTGTTATTCTGTGCACATGCCCAACACACACACACACACACAGATTACAACAAAAACACAACAAAAAAAAAAAAAAAAAAAACAGAAAACAAAGCTGCAGGTTCTAGGGAATTGTCTAGAACCTGCACATACCTCTTTGTTTTCTAGACAGAGTCTCACGAAGTGGCCCTGGCTGGCATGGAATTCTCTGTGTAGACTAGGCTGGCCTTGAACTCACAGAGAGACACTTGCCTTGGCCTCCTAGTGCTGGGATTAATGACAGGTAGCACCACACCCAGTTTGGGATATACCTTTTTGAGGACACAATTTAACCCATTATAATGTCGGGAGGGGGGCACACCTTAGAGGTGGAGCCTCTGTGAGATCCCAGAGATCCGCCTGCCTCTGCCTCCCTAGCCCCGGGACTAAAGGTGTGCACCACCACACCTGGCCATAAATAAATGAAATCTATACAGAGAGCCCTGGCTTGTCCTTGAAGATCCTGGCTCATCTATCTTGTGGTCGTTTTCCCAAGTGTGTAAAAGATAGCATGTCTACTCTCTGTCACCTGACCCTGGCCCCTGGACCTTACGTAACAGCCAGGGGGTGCCTGCTGCGTAAGAGGGGCAGAAACACCCAGTGAGGTCCAGGTGACAGCCGCCGGCCAGGAGGAGGAAGGACTGAGGAGGAGGGAGGCTTTCTGTCAACAGCCTATGGACCCGGCTGTGGTAACAAGGGGCTTGAACATGATTATATTAGGATGGAGCCATTGATAGATGGGTAGAGGGTCGGCTGTCAACGTGGCACTCAGGAGGTGGAGGCAAGGAGGATCGGGAGGTTCAAGGTCAGCGTTGGCAAGAGCTACTTCTAGGCCAGCCTGGGCTACACTACCTTGTCTCACAACAAATTAGCTAGGTGGTGGGGGCACTGACTTTTAATCCCAGCACTCAGGAGGCAAAGGCAGGCGGATCTCTGTGAGATCCAGGACAACCAGGGCTACACAGAGAGACCCTGTCTCGAAAAATAAATAAATAAATAAATAATAAATAAAATAAAAAAAGAAAACAAACTGTACATGTGGACAGGGGAAAGGCAGATACCCGCGTTTCCCCAGCCCTACTGTGCGCCTGCACCTGTGTCCCAGCTTGGCGGTGTTTCTAACAAAGGCCTGTGAAAGCACACCCCACAAAGCAGGCATCCTCCCGCAGCATGGAGTGCCTCCCCACTGCGGCTGAGCACCGGAAGGATCAGAGCTGGCCTGAGGGTTGACGATGAGATGGACGCTCAGGAAGTGACCCTGGCCACCAAGGCTCCCTTTGAAGGCTGCGGGGACTCTGTGATTCTGGAAGCGTCCTCACGGAGCAGAGCCCAACCCGGTCCCCAGCCCCAGCAGCACCCCAGCACAGTCAAGGATTAGGCCCCATCCAGTTTCCATCCCTTTTGCCTTTGATTTATTTTTTTTTTAAGTCTTTCATTTTAACTATTAGGCAATTCTGGGAGTGTCATTTACATTTCAAAAAAACACAAAAACCCTCTCCGGCTAGGATTTGTTTTTCATTTTTTTCCTGCTGCCTTGTTCTTCCCTGAGACCTCCTCGTCTACTGTCGCTGTTTCCTTCAAGGTCCCCTCCACACCAGCACACACAGCTCCTTATTTGTTGGAAGCTCCCTCCAGGCATCCTCCACCTCCAGCCAGGCCTCTTCTGTCTTCCCCAGAAGCTCCAAGTGACCTTTCCATGACAGCATCCGCTTGGAGAACCCAACATTCTCAGTCGCCCCAAATCCCGCCTGAATTCTATAAGAAAATACATTAGATATAGGAGAATATTTTCTTTTTTAGCAAGTGAAGACCTTGTTCAGGGTTTGAAAGGACTCACCACACCAAGCCTCTCTTACTCTTTTTTTTTTCTTTTTTTGGTCTTTCGGGACAGGGTTTCTCTGGGTAACACTCTGGCTGTCCTGGATCTCACTCTGTAGACCAGGCTGGCGGTTGCCTCCCAAGTCTCCCTGGCTGCCTCTCTTACCCTTGATTCTGGTAACCTTTCACTAGGGCAGTCTTAAACTATCTGTGAGGCCCCGC
>NC_051081.1:0-39330 GCF_004664715.2 Peromyscus leucopus | reverse complement strand
GTCTACTGTGGTAGGGCTGCTGGACTCTAGTGGGGACATAATTCTGGCTATTACTGATTGTGGTTTTACCCTAGTATCTTTGATAGGGATGATTATAGGTATAAGTGCTGATGTCTACGTTTTATCTTGTGTGTGTGTGAGTGTGTATGTGTGTGTGTGTGTGTGTGTGTGTGTGTGTGTTTCTTGGTTTCTCTGGATTTTAGGAGAGTGTGATGGCTGTGTATTGCCTAGTAGAAATTTTTCTGTGGATCTGATAAGTGTTCTGGGTATAGGGAGCTGACACTCAGGAATGGGAATAGGCTGAGGGTTTAAGGGGTTCACAGGAAAGAGGAAAGCAGTGTTCCACAAGTATCTGCTTATCTATCTTCTTGGAATGGGAGTAGAGTGTGAAGAGAGATCACCCAGAAGTTCGCCTATACAGCTGGGGTGAAAGGGCCTGTCACAGCTGTACAATTCTTCTGAATATTATGGTCTGGTAAGATACATATAGTACCCAACAATTTTTTGTTTTGTTTTGTTTTGTTTTTCAAGACAGGGTTTCTCTGTGTAGTTTTGGTGCCTGTCCTGGATCTCACTCTGTAGACCAGGCTGGCCTTGAACTCACTGAGATCCTCCTGGCTCTGCTTCCCAAGTACTGGAATTAAAGGTGTGCACCACCACTGCCCGGCGTGACAAAATTATTTTTTAAGTCTACTGCAACCTGTGTCTATTCATATACAAAAAGCTACAAGGTATTCTTGGGGCTCCTGGGATATTGGTGGGTTTTCATACCCAATGTTGTTGGAGTTGTCTGTCTTCTGTATAATATGATAAAGAAGGTGCCATAGGGGAATGGACAGGAAGGCTATGGAGGCTTTTGAAGAGACTAAGGTTCTTGGAGGACAGATGTTGGAAGCCAGACCCACCCAAGGCTTTCCCAGACCCCATCGAAAAGAAACAGAAACATCCGTTTTGTGTCAGGAGCACACCTGGCAAGGTCCAGCCCGGGGCCGGAGCTTGGGCCTCAAAAGAGTTAAGGTTCCAGGTCCTGGGAACCCAGTTCCCCCTGAAGGGCTGTGGCTATGACTCCCAAGGCGGCTGTGTCTGTGGGGTCCTGTGCTCTCTCCGCCAGCATTGTCTGATTTAACCCTTGCTGACCTTGGCCACTTCCCCACTGCAAACAGTATATAGGACGTTCTTTTTTTAAGATTTATTTATTATGTATACAGTGTTCTGCCTGCATGTATGCCTGCAGGCCAGAAGAGGGCATCAGATCCCATTACAGATGGTTGTGAGCCACCATGTGAGTGCTGGGAATTGAACTCAGGACCTCTGGAAAAGCAGTCAGTGCTCTTAACCTCTGAACCATCTCTCTAGCGCCCCCCCCCACGTGCGCACACACGCCACCTCCATAGGATGTTCTTAATAAACTTGCTTGACATACGTCATCAGCTTATGCAAGACTTCCGGGGCCCAGCTATCACTTTTGTCTTCATTATACTTCAATCCCAATCCTCTCACTTGACACTTTGCCATTTGGGACCCTTATTCCCAAGGGTTAGGGTCAGATGGGCTAAGCAGCTGTGTGTCCTGCTGCTCCGGTGGGTACAGGAGATGAGGATAACACACACGTGAGTCAACTTGCCCCATAAGGTACTGACAGATGGACTCCATAGGGCCTCTGTCTGTCAGTGAGAGATTCAGATGTTCCCTCACTTGTATGGAGCCTGCCACATGCCTCTTACATGCATGTTGATGCAAGTCAGCAGCAGGTGAAGCCACCATCAAGGATCTCCCCTGACTCATGAGCCAAGCTCTGACACAGAATTAACGTTCCCTTTTCCCTTTTATTAGAGCCTCTGAGAAAGTCTTGTAACATTTGTCCTCCAAGAGTCTTAGCTTCTTCAAAAACCTCTTGAGCCCTTCTATCCCAATCCTGCATAGCACTCTTCTTTATCACATTGTATAAAGAACAGGCAACTCTGCAAAGTCAAGTATAAAACTTTCCAGTATCCCAGAAGGCCCGAGAATATCTGTAGCCCAAAGAGTGAGGCACCTTTGCATTAGGAATAAAACCCAGGATCCTTTGCATTAGGAATAAAACCCAAAATCCTTTGCTTTAGGAATAAAGCCCAGGATCCTTTGCATTAGGAATAAAACCCAGGATCCTTTGCATTAGGAATAAAGTCCAGTGGACCCCTCTATACTTACCTGCTTGCTTGATTTGGCCAGCTTTCCCTCCTTCTACAGAAGGAAAACTCTTTGCCTTGTTGAAATACTTTGGATTGTGAGATGCTTTTCTTGAGCCCCAAGACACATTTCTAACATCTTGAACCCAACATGAGGCTCACTGTGTATCATCAAGGGCCTTGGGACATGAAACCCATCCTGGGATGTGTATCCCACTGTCTTGTTGTGGTGGCCCTAGATAACAGAGGCGCTCCCCTGCTTCAGAGCCAATGGAACCTCAAAATCAGAAGTAGATCGGCAATGTGGTAATACGGGCCCTCATGATATAAAGCATGATACGTGACCTCATGAATGACCAAGGGAAGGAAACTGGATTATATAGTACTGCCTTGGTGGGTAGATTTTAGAGGATAAGAAAGTGACTGAGATTTTGATCACGAGATTGTTCCAAAAATGGGAAACAGAGAATATGAGAAATCTCTGGGATGGGGGGTGGCTGCTAATCACAGGGAAGACAAAGAAAGGACAAAATGAGTGTTCTTCCTCTGATTGACAGTCCACTGGGGTGAATGTTGGGGTCCTAGGAAGACAAACCCCAAACTGAGTGGAAGGATAAAACATCTGAGATGGATAAAAATAAGACCCCCGTCAGTCCTAGCACAAGAAGAGAAACCGGGCCCCTGCTCATTTACTTTTTTGCTGTTGTTTCAGAGGGAAAAGGACATGATCCCTTCCTTCAGCAAAGAGTATAATTCCTGTCATCCTCACTCGTGGGGAATTGACCATGAACATAAGCTGCATGAAGTTCACACACTCCATCTTAATCAGACCCCGGTTCTCTCCAAAAGACCACCGGTTTATGGATGGGCTCCTGAGGTCAAACAAAGCAACAGTACTTAATCATCTGCAGTTTCTTTTCCCCTTTGGCTCAAAGGTAATCGTCCCAGCACCTGACCTACCAGCTCCAGCTCCCCTCTCCTCTGATTCATCCTGCTCTCCCTCCTTCCATTTCTGAAGCCTGACTCTTCTCTATCCCTCACCCCCCAGATTAAGAAAGGAGCCCGAAGGACGGCAACAGAACACTAGCTGCAGCCCCTCCCTCCCGCTCCACGTCTCCAGGATCCCACAGACCATCCCTTCCTGGCCTCCCTCCCGGCAACTCAGGTGGACTTCTCCTGCTCAACCACAGGCCGTACCTGCCAGAAAACCAGCTAGGCTTCCCACAGACCTTCTCCACTCCCTCTGTCCCCAGACCCAATCCCTCAGTCTCCTCCCTACTGCTGCAACAGATCACCAGCCGTGGCCACCCTTCCCCCTGCCCACACCTCCTGGGGACCCCACAGACCATCCTTGCATGACACCCCTCCACTCACTCATCCTGAAGCCCAGCCTCCAACACCAACAAGAATTCCTCGTGAACACACCAGCCAAGCAGGTCAGTAAAACGGGCAGCACACAGCCATCACTCGCTCTGAAAATCCAGAGAAAAAATAGAATCCAAGGAACAAAACACTTACCCAACAAAGCCAGAAATCAGCACCTAGACCTATAATCACCTCAAATCCAGATGCTCAGCATAAGAACAAAATCAACAACGGCCAGGTCAATGTCTCCACTAGAGCCCAACTATTCTACCACAGCAGACCCTAAACATCCCAACATAACTGAAGCACAAGAAAAAGACCTTCAAAACAACAGTATGAAGATGATAGAGGTGACAAATAAACGAGGAAATAAATAAACCCTTAAAGAATTCCCGGAAAACATGAACAGTTACAGGAAATTAATAAATCCCTTAAAGAAAGTCAAGAAAAAACAAACAAATGGTTGAAGGGAGCAAATAAAACTGTTCATGACCTGAAAATAGAAACAGAGGCAATAAAGAAAACACAAACTGAGGGAATTCTGGAAATTTTTCAAACAGAAACCACAGAGGCAAGCTTCACCAACAAAATACAAGAGACTCGGGCATTGAAGACACAGTAGGAGGACTGGACGCATCAGTTAAAGAAAATGTTAAATCTAAAAACTTCCTGACACAAAACATCCAGGAAATCTGGGACACTATGAACAGACCAAATCTAAGAATAATAAGAATAGAGGAAAGAGAAGAATACCAGATCAAAGACCCAGAAAATATTTTCAACAAAATCATAGAAGAAAATTTTCCTAACCTAAAGAAGGAAAAGCCTATAAAGGTACAAAAAGCATACAGAACACCAAATACATTGGACCAGAAAAAGAAATTCCCCCTCACCGCATAATAATCAAAACACTTAATATACAGAACAAAGAAAAAATATTAAAAGCTCCAAGGAAAAAAGACAAAGTAACACAAAAGGCAGACCTATTAGAATTACACCTGACTTCTCAACGGAGACTCTAAAAGCCAGAAGGGCCTGGACGGATGTGCTGCAGACTCTAAGAGACCACAGATGCCAGCCCAGACTACTGCAAACCAACAAAATTTTCAATAACCATAGATGGAGAAAATAAGAAAATCCATGATACGGCCAAAATTAAGCGATATTTATCTATAAATCTAGCCCACAGAAGGTGCTATAAGAAAAATTTCACCTAAGGAGGTTAACTACAGCCATGAAAATACAGGAAATAATCTCACACCAGCAAAACCAAAGAAGGGAAGCGCACACACATACACACACACACACACACACACACACACACACACACACCACAACAACAACAACAACAACAAGAATAACAATATAACAGGAATCAACAATCATTGGTCATTGATATCTCTCAACATGAATACTCTCAATTACCCAATAAAAAGACACAGACTAACAGAATTGTGCAAAAACAAGATCCATTTTGGCTGCATCCAAGAAACACACCTCAACATCAAGGATGGACATTACCTCAGAGTTGGAAAAAGATATTCCAAACAAGTGGACCTAAGAAGCAAGCTGGCCAATTCTAATATCTAACAAAATAGACTTCAAACCAAAACTAATCAAAAGAAATGGGGAAGGAAATAATCAAACTGAGAGCTGAAATCAATGAAATAGAAACAAAGAGAACAATACAAAAAAAAAATCAATAAAACATAGAGTTGTTTCTTTGAGAAAATCAACAAGATAGACAAACCATTATCCAAGCTAACTAAAAGACAGAGAGAGAATACCCAAATTAACAAAATCAGAAATGAAAAGGGAGACATAACAACTGACAAGGAGGAAATCCAGAGAATCATCAGGTCATACTTCAAAAACTATACTCCACAAAATTGGAAAATCTAAAAGAATGGACAATTTTCTGGATAGGTACCACATAACCAAATTAAATCAAGATCAGATAAATGATTTAATAGACCTATAACTAGAACCAGTCATTAAAAATCTCCCAACCAAAAAAAAAGCCCAGAGCTAGATGGTTTCAGTGCAGAATTCTACCAGAATTTTAAATAAGAGCTAATACCAATATTCCTCAAATTGTTCAACAAAATAGGAACATTGCCAAATTGTTTTTATGAAACCACGGTTACCCTGATACCCAAACCACATATAGACCCAACAAATAAAGAGAATTACAAACCGGTTTCCCTCATGAACAATGATGCAAAAATACTCAGTAAAATACTTGCAAAACAAATTCAAGAACACATGGAAAAGATCATCCACTGTGACCAAGTCAGCTTCATCCCAGTAATGCAAAGATGGTTCAATATAAGAAAATTAATAAATGTAATCTACCATATAAACTAACTGAAAGAAAAAACACATGAACATTTCATTAGATGCAGGAAAGGCCTTTGACAAAATCCAACACCCTTTTATGAAAAAAGTCCTTGAAAGATTAGGGATACAAGGGACATAACTAAACATAATAAAGGCAACTTACAGTAAGTCGACAGCCAACATCAAATTAAATGGAGAGAAACTCAAAACAAATCCATTAAATTCAGGAACAAGACAAAAGTTTCCAACTCTCTCCATACCTATTCAATACAGTACTTGAAGTTTTAGCTGGAGCAATAAGACAACTGAAGGAGATCAAGGGGATCTTGATTGGAAAGGAAGAGTCAAAGTATCATTATTTGCAGATGGTTTGATAGTATACATGAGTGCCCTAAAATTTCCACTGAAGATCTCCTACAGCTCATAAACATCTTCAGCAAAGTGGCTGGATACAAGATTAACTCAAAAAATCAGTACACCCCCCCCCTCCATATACAAATGACAAACAAATTGAGAAAGAAATCATGGAAACAACACCCTTCACAATAGCCTCAAATAATGCTAAGTATCTTGGGGAAACTAACTAAGCAATTGAAAGACTTGGTGATAAAAACTTCAAGTCTTTGAACAAAGAAATCGAAGAAGATATCAGAAGATGGAAAGATCTCCCATGATCACGGATTTGTAGGATTAACATAGCATAAACAGCAATCTACACATTCAATGCAGTCCCCATCAAAATCCCAATGCAATTCTTCACAGACCTTGAAAGAACAGTACTCAACTTCATATGGAAAAATAAAAAACCCAGGATAGCTAAAACAATCCTGATCAATAAAACAACTTCCGGGGGTATCATCATCCCTGATTACAAGCTCTACTACAGAGCTATAGTAATAAAAACCACATAGTGTTGGCATAAAAACAGACACATTGATCAATGAAATCAAATTGAAGATACAGATATAAATCCACACACTTATGAACACTCGATTTTTGCTAAATGTCTTAGTTAAGATTTCTATTGCTGTAATGAAACACCATGACCAAAAAGCAAGTTTGGGAAGAAAGGGTTTAATAGGCTTATGCCTTGGAGCTGGATCTCATGGAGGTGTTTCCTCAGCTGAGGCTCCTTCCTCTCTGATGACTCTAGCTTCTCAAGTTGACACACAAAACCAGCCAGTATAAAAAAGCCAAAATTATACAATGGGAAAAAGAAAACATCTTCAGCAAATGGTGCTGGTCTAACTGGATGTCTGCATGTAGAAGATTGCAAATAGATCCATATCGATCACCCTGCACAAAACTCAAATCCAAATGATCAAAGACCTCAAAATAAAACCAGATCCACTAAACCTTATAGAAGAGAAAGTGGGGAACAGCCTTGAACTCGTCAGTACAAGAGAAGACTTCCTAAACAGGACAGTACTGTGCTGGTTAGTCTCGGGGCAACTTGACACAAACCAGAGTTATCTGAGAGGAGACAGCCTCAACTGAGACAGCACCTAAGACTAGGCTGCACATACCCCTGTAGGTTATTTTCATAATTGGTGATTGATGAGGGAGGGCCCAGCCCATTGTGGGTGAGGCCATCCCTGGGCTGGTGGTCCTGAGTTCTATAAGAAAGAGGCTGAGTAAGATATGTGGAGCAAGCCAGTGAGCAGCACCCGTCCATGGCCTCTGCATCAGCTCCTGCCTCCGGGGTCCTGCCCTGCTTGAGTTCCTGTCCTGACTCCTTCAGTGACGAACAGTGATGTAGAAGTGTGAGCCCGACAAGCATTTCCTCCTCAAGTTGCTTTTTGGTCACGGCGTTTCACTGCAGCAATAGAAGCCCTGACCAAGACAATTTTTAACACAGGCACCAAGATCAACAATGAATAAGTGGGACCTCAGCTTGCACAGGACCTGCACAGGTCTGCACCAGGTCCTCTGCGCATGTGTTACAGCTTTCGAGTTTTTATGGGATTCCCGAGTGTGTGAACGAGGGGTCTCTGCATATTGCACTGTCTCTTGGGCTCTTTTCCTGTTTGTCTTGTCCAACTCTGACATATTAGTTTTTGTTTTGTATTACCATATTTTATTTTGTTGTTATCTTAGAAGACTGTTCTTTTCTAATGAGAAACAGAAAAAGGGGTGGATCCAGACAAAAAAAAAAGGGGAGGAGTGGGGGGCATAATTAGGATATATTGTGAGAAAAGAATCTGTTTTCAGTAAAAGGAATAAAGGAAAGATTTTATTTTCTCTCTTTTTTTTAAGTGTGTGGGGTAAAGGGGTAGTATGTGCACATAAGTGCAGTGCCTATAAAGGCCAGAAGGGGGCAGCAGATACCCTGGAGATAGAGTTACAGGCCGTCCCAAGGCAGCCAACATGGGTTGCCATGAGCTCTAACCACTATGCTATCTCTCCAACCCCTGCTTTATTTTTTAAATAAAGAATCTCTCTCTAGGGGCTTGAGAGTAGGGTATCAGTAGCACACTTCTCCAAAGCATTCGGACTAAGTTTGGATCCCCAGGAGCAATGTAGTCAGGCAGGCATGGTGTAATGCCAGCAATGGAAGGCCGAGACGGGGAGATGCCTACAAGCTGACAGCCATCCACACCAGCCTACTCGGTGAAGTTCCAGGCCAATGAAAGAGGCCTTGTCTCAAACAGGAAGTGGGAAACATCTAAGGATTGACACCTAAGGTCGCCCTCTGACCCCCACACACAGGCACACTCGTGAACGCTCACGGACATGCACAGAAGAGTCACTCGAGCCCAGGCTACACTCACCACCCTCCTACCTCAGGTGCTAATGTCACAGGTGTGTGCCCCACACCCGGTGTGCTTGCTAAACTGAGTTCTTTGCCAGCCTGACAGGCAGGCGTGGGTGCCTGGAAGAGGCCCAGCTCAGCTGCTGGCTAGCCAGGCAAAGGATCTGCAGAAACAAAGCCATGGTGGGTAACATGAACACACCTTCTCACTGGGGCCTCTGACAGTAATGGACCAGCTGGTTCCTGTAGAAACCTGGTGCACAGGACACTGGCTGGAGGACACTGGCAGGCAGGCATTTAACCAAGAGTATCCCCATGAAAATATGGAAAAGCAGGCTGTGTCAGCCACTGAACACCCAGCTACCAAGTGCCTGAGGCATCCAGCATGCTCCCTAGGTTGGGTTAAGCCCCATGGGTCTGCTGGCTTTCAGGGTCTGCCCGTGGCATCTGGGATCATGGTGACCCAATCTGGACCCATCTTCTATGGAGAAGACGGAGAAAGGGGTGTTACTAACTGCACAGAAGGTCGTCCTCTGACCTCCACACACAGGCACACTCGTGAACGAGTGACCTCCACACTTCTCTATGGAGAAGACGGAGAAAGGGGTGTTACTAACTGCCCCCCCATACTTTCTGACCCAAAGACTTGAGGGGTACCTAAGGAGCCTGACCATTCTCAGAAAGACACACACCTTGTCCTGGGATACAGCGAGGCCTGTCAGCACTTCCGATGCCCCTGGGAGACTGGCAAGGCACCCTGGGAACATCCTCAGGCACCGAGTAATGTGGTCCATGAAGGGTCTCTGTTTTAAAGTGGACCTAACACAAGCATCCACCACAACCAAGGAAGGCCACAATGGCTAGAAGGCCTCCGTCTTGGCCTGTATACAGAACACCCAGGCCACATCTCGGTCTCCCAAGTCAATGCTAAGACTGGGCGGGTCCAACACTGGGGAACGAGGCAGGTGCAGCAGGGCCATCTCACCTGGAGAGCTTAAAAATCAACACTCAGATCAGAGACGTTTGGTACAAAGTTTATAACTCACCCTCCCATGAAAAAGTAACTTTTAAGTGTTCTGAAGTAGATGGGAATGGCAGACCCAGGACCCACTTCCAAGGCCTGGTACACACCCGGTCCATGTGGACAGTGTGGAGGCAGGATGGGACATCCAGCTTGAGGGAGAGGCTTGGAGGCCTGGAGCAGGAATCTTCTGCAGGCTTGAGAACAGGATCCAGACCAAAAGCCCTGTGCGACCTTTCAGGCAACCCGGGCTTCTTGACAGCCCAAGGTTTAGCAGCCTTCTTTCACACTGGTGATCCCTGCCCCAGGCCAAAGCCAACTGCCCCACCCAGGCAGACAAAGGGTTGCTCATAGCCGCAGGACTGTCAGGGAAGGTGCTGACTTCATGTACCATCTCAGATCAGCCCATCCCTGGGGCCACGCACGGATGGCCCTTCTCAAAAAGCCCTTGGTGGTGGGAGACAGCCCTCAGAGCAGGACCTCATCTTTTAGAGGCCGTGTACTTGTGTTCCTGGCACTCAAGGAGCGATGAGGATGGACCCTGCCCACACTCAGGGCCAGCCAGGCACCCAGACCCCGGTTAACAGTCACCAGCTGGGACCCTGGGGCAGCTCCAAAGACGTAGCCTGACCAGGGCCAAGGGGCCAACACCTGACTGGCCCACAGATGGCTTCCTGGCTTCCAAAGCAGGAAGAGACTGGGTACTCATAGTGGCTAAGGTCCGTCGCCGAGGGTCAGCGTCAGTGACAGACTGGGCTTACGCTCGGGTTCCTCGTCCTCATTGCAGGGCTGGGGCGGCCGGGACTTGAAGAAGTCTGAGACGTAGCGGACCTGGGGGAGAGGAAGGCAGTGAGTAAAGCCAGAAGACCAGAGGGAGGAGCCAAAGAGGGTTGTGAGGCAGATGGGGCCAGTGGCGAGGGGCAAGCTCTGGGGGCAGAGCAGCAGGCAGAGATCGCAGGAACAGAGGGGTCAGGCAGGGCACATCCTGTAGGATGAGGCAAGCAGGGCTCACCGTGAGGCAGGCCACCAGGGCTCCCTGCAGGAGGCCGACAAGGACATCACTCCAGTGGTGCTTGTGGTCGGACACGCGGGTGTAGCCCACGTAGATCGCAAAGGCCACCAAGAAGAACTGAACCGTGGGTCTCAGCAGCCGTGCCCACTTCCAGCAGAGCCGGGCCTGCACGTACAGCTGTCGGGGCATCAGCCTGCATCAGCTGGGCCCGTGGGTGTCCACACCCTGCCCAGCCCAGCGTAAGAGTCATAAACACCCCTGCCTTAGCCCCCCACGAACCCCATTGTGCAGCGGGGAAGACCCGGGCGGAGTGGGGGGGAGAGTAAGATCCCCTAGGAAGAAGGCAGACACTCACCGCCAGGAACAACATGCAGTACATGCCAAAGGAGGAGTGTCCGGAGTAAAAGGACAGCCTGGGAGGGAAAGCAGCCGGTCAGCGGAACCCGGAAGGCAGAGCCCGAAGCTCCTTGGGGAGCTGGCAGCCACAGAGGGGTGCAACTCTAAACGATGGCAAGCAGGGCTGGAGAGATGGCTCAGCAGTTAAGAGCCCTGACTGCTTTTGCAGAGGACCCAAGTTCAGTTCCCAGTACCTACATCCTGCTGCTCACAACTACCTGTAACTCCAACTCCAGGAGATCTGATGCCTCTGAGGAATGTGCATGTGTACGTGTACACACACACACACACACACACACACACGAAAAATAAATCATCTTTAAAATTTATTTATCACCGGGTGGTGGTGGCACACACCTTTAATCCCAGCACTTGGGAGGCAGAGCCAGGTGGATCTTTGTGAGTTCAAGGCCAGCCTGGTCTACAGAGAGAGATCCAGAAAAGGCACCAAAGCTACAGAGAAACCCTGTCTCGAAAACAAAATAATTGTTTACATTCGCCGGGTGGTGGTGGCACACGCGTTTAATCCCAGCACTCGGGAGGCAGAGCCAGGCGGATCTCTGAGAGTTCGAGGCCAGCCTGGTCTACAAAGTGAGTTCCAGGAAAGGCGCAAAGCTACACAGAGAAACCCTGTCTCGGGGGCGGGGGATTTATTTATCTTTATTTTATGTATATACTGTTTTGTTTACATCTGTCTGTGTGGCACATGTATGCAGTGCCTACAAGTGGCCAGAAGAAGACTTCACAAATGGTTGTGAGCTGCCTTGTGGGTTCTGAGACTCTAACCCATATCCTTTGGAAGAGCAGCCAGGGGTGTGAACCTCTGAGCCATCTCTCCAGTCTCTTAACCCGAGGGAAGGCTTGCACACAGGACACTCCATCAGGAGGCCCTGGAGCGACCATCTCACCCTCACATCACCAACTCCAGCTCCCTTACCTGCTCCTGGAGCAGGCATGGCCAGCAGGACCACATGGGGGCGGCAGGCAGCGGTGGCCAGTACTGCCACCGTCACCCAATACTGTCACGGCCACTGTTGTTACAGCTGGGTCCCAGGTACTGACCATCACCTCACCTTACAAAGATATCAGTCACTGCTGCTTCAGAGCTCAAGCAGCAGCCAGGGTCTGGCTTTGGAGGCTCAGAAGGGCCAGGCATCTCCAGAGCACCCACAGAGCCAATCCACAATCTTGGCAGACAAAACAAGGCTAGGGTAGCCCCTAGCTCTACCCTAGCACCCAGAAAACAACATAGAAGTGCATTCCAATCCTCCTGACCCAC
Source organism: Peromyscus leucopus (assembly GCF_004664715.2). NCBI lineage: Eukaryota > Metazoa > Chordata > Mammalia > Rodentia > Cricetidae > Peromyscus > Peromyscus leucopus. The sequence continues at coordinate 26,997 of NC_051081.1, read as the reverse complement.
TACGCTGACGACACAGCGGTCCATCGTGTTCCCTCAGGTAAGCCACTAAATAGACGGTGACCACACTGTCCATTCCCCCCTGTAACTCGGTGTTAAAGGCATTTTCCTGGCATGTGCGAGTCACAGCCATGGGTTTGCTCTTCAGTATGGCCACAAATAGACAAAAAAAAAATCACTGTTTTGCAACAAAAAATATAAAGCATGCAGAGAAAACACACACGCACACGCATGGCATGGCTAATAAACAGAAGCTGACTAAACAGCTGGGGAGATGCTCAGCGAGTCACGTGCCCTCACCGCAAGCGTGAGGACCTAAGTTCCATCCCTAACACTCAGGTGACGAGGGAGGTGTGTGGCGCATTCCCGTAATCCCAGGACTGGGGAGGTAGAGACAGAAGGATCCCCGAGCTTGCTGGCCAGTCTACAACTGCACAGCTCTAGGTTCAACTAGAGACCTTGTCTCTAAGGAAAATGTGGAGAGGGACTGGGGGCGTGGCTCTGGGCATGAATTGCCCTTGCAGGGACCAGGGTTCATTTCCCAGCACCCACATAGCAGCTGACAACCATTTGTAACTCCAGTTCAAGGGGATGTGATGTCCTCTTCAGACATCCATGGACTCCTGCATGAACCTGGTGTACATACATACATGCAGGAAAACACACATGCACATAAATAAAATAAATACCTTATTTATTTATATATAGTGGAGAGTAATTGAGGAAGACACTTGCCGTCAGCTCACTGCCGGCCCACACACATGCACACACACAAACACACACACAAAACAGTTCATGAGGAGACACAAGTGCCAAGCTTAGGGACAGACACTGCGGCCAGTCACTGGAAACATCCAGAGATGAGAACATCTGTGAGGACAGAAGGAAGGGACAAAAGCCAAGAAGACATTCTACGCCAGTCATGGTGACACAAGCCTGTCAACCCGGCACTCGGGAGACTGAGGCAGGAAGATGAGAAGTTTGAGGTCATTCTGGTGAGATCTTGTCTCAAAAAAACGAAAACTGCACTATGGATGTGAAAATGCCAATAGTATTGAAAGTGAAAAAGCCCTGGAAGGCCTAATGGCTGGTCAGAGCCAGCAGACAGAGAGGGCTCAGCGGAGATCACAGAGCAAGGATGCGGGACACACAGGCCACACCAAGCATGAATAGCAGGGCTCGGATGAGCGGGACGAGAAAGGAAACATGCTCAGAGCAAACAAGCTCACCACAGAGGACCCTGAAGAGGCAACCGCTCAGTCACAGTAGATCCCTCAGCCTCAAGGGGCAGGGGCAGTCACCCCATCTCTGCAGGGCAGGCCACTGCCTCCCAGACAAATGAACCCTGAGACTGCCCTCTTGTGTACCTGCCCTGCCAAAGACACAGAGGAAGACCCATGGCCGCCTTCTCTGCCTGCCTCTACCAACGGGTTTTCTCCATTCACCAGGCTCCAGACTCCTTGTCCCTCAGAGCCTTGCCGGGGCTGCAGGCGGTACCTACCTGGCCTCGGTGACATTGGCAGGACTACCCCTGCACACCTCCAGCTGCACATAGCCGGAGCAGTTGACCCGGCTCCAGTCAGGGTCACAGACAGCCAGGAAGCTGGGTCGCAGACGCCCGATCATGTACTTGGCCAGGTCAGTCAGAGACTGGCTCACAGCGGCCCCGAACAGGAAGGTCCCCAGCACCTTGTAGATGGCGGCCACATAGTTGTTGAAGTCGGAGCGTGAATAGAGACGGTCTGTGTACACCAGGTAGGCCTCCCCCGACGAGACCTGCCAATGAAACAGTGGCAGAGCCGTGGCCTACACGGCTCCCACTGTACCCCCTGCTGGGGAGCCGGGTCCTACACACCTCAGGACAGGGTTGACCCAGCCCCCACCCAAGCACTCCTCTGTCTTACAAGGATGACGGTGGCTGTGATGATGACCCCAGCCATGAGTCCATGGGTGATTGTGTCTGGACGGTAGGGGTACCGGATGGAGTCATCTCCGCAGTAGAAGCCTCGTTTGTATGGCGCGTTCACCAGGGTCAGAATGACGAAGGGCAGAGAGGCTGTGGGAAGCCAGGGAAAGCACATGGTTCTCCACAGTGCAAATTCCTGCCCACATATTATCTGCACTGGTATCACAGCCACTCTGCGATGATCCCATCGGAAAGTAGTCCAGTGGCTTCTTTAACGAGCCCAGCTATTGGGCAGCTCTACCCTGCTGCCCCCTCGCCTCCCGTCAGGACCCTAGGGCTGACTCAGCACCAGCAATCAGTCTTCACACACACACACACACACACACACTGCAAGCACAATGACTCCTCCGAGAGTCACATCTCAGGCACCCCTCCTGACCAGCCACCCATGGAGTCACTGCTGCTCTTCATGGCTCCTGTCCCCACAGAGAACCACACGATCGATCACCTTAGTGAGAGTTGGGTGGACTGCCCATCTGCACAGGAACACCAAGGGGCCTGCTGTGTCCACGGTGGGGCACTGGACAGGTAGGTAAGGTCATCTAGCAATGCAAAACTGTAGGGCTGTGGGCCACACAGCAAAGGCACAGCCAGAGCGCCATCCCTAGAGTGTCTACTCTTTAATGTGCATTGATGGTTTGCCTGTATGGATGTCTGGGTGAGGGTGCTGGATCCTGGAGTTACAGACAGTTGTGAGCTGCCACATGGGTGCTGGGAATTGAACCCTGGTCCTCTGGAAGAACAGTCAGTGCTCTTAAGTGCTGGGCCATCTCTCCAGCCCCGAGTCTCTGCTTCTCTATTTGCCTTCATTCCAAGTTCTGAGCCAATGTCAGCTACACAGTGGACAAGATGGAGCCAGCCCTGGATTCGGGAGGCTCAGACCAAAGCCCAGAGACACAGACACTCTTGAAAATGACCTGGCAGTGAAGCTGTGAACAGAGCTGCAACCTGGAGCCCCCAACCAAGGGCAGCTGGGAGGTGAGAGCCAGTCACAGGACAGGACGCTGGGCAGTGCCATGTTCCACAGGCACAGGAACAGAGACACCCCAAGAGGCAAAGCTGGGCAAGTGCCCTTTGCCCGTGAGCAGAAAAGCTGGGTGTGGAGGGCGCGGCTTTCAGGTCCTGAATGCCAGCAGCAGAACACAAAATGAGCCTTCCCTTAGCATACATACACGGGGAAACGGAGGGGCCAGAGAACGGTCCCTACACAGGCTGAGCCATCACAGTGCCCACGGGGGACAGGATCCAGGAAGGTGCTAACATCACGAAGCTAAGAAGGGGGTTAAAAAGTGAGGGTGACAGCAGCAGTGTCCCCTGGGAGGGGCCAGGCTTCGTGACAGTGAGAGAAGGCTTGAAGGAGAAGAGGACAGAGGACAAGGTGAGACAGCCACAGAGGAGGAGGGGGGGAGCAGGGGAGAGGAGGAGAGAGGGGGAAAGCAAGGCAGAGGGTGGGAGCAGGGGAGAGGGGGAAAGGAGGAGAGAAGGGCAGAGGAAGCAGAGATGAGGTCAGAGGAAATCCCTTATCTTGTTCATAGGAGGCGGCAAAGTTAAAGGATCTGGTGATACCATCACGGAGACAACTGGAGTCAGCGAGTCTGCTGAGTGGACATCCCAGGCAGGCCACGGCCATGGCCACGGCCACGGCCACAGCCACAGCCACAGCCGCGCTGCAAGGTGTGAGCATGGCTGGGCTGCATGGCAGCTGTGGGCCAGCACACTGACTCCCAGGGGTGTCCCCTCCTCTCCTTCCACCTTTCGAGGGTATCTTTAGGGGACGCTGTACCCACCAATAGGCAAGGGCCTCCTTCATTCCGGCCGCCAGGGCCTCCCTACCAGCGCCCTAAGCCTGTGCTGACTAAGGGGAGCAGCAGGTTGGCATTGGCCTCCTCCTGCGGCTGTGACTCCCCGGTAGCTCCGCCTCCGGGGACCCAGGACTTTCCAAGGAAAAATGTAAACTATTTCCAAGTCCTCCAGTGCCTGGCACACAGTTAAAGCAACAGAAATGTTTTTAATAAACCCATACAGTCAAAAAGGGTGCCCAAGGCTCGGGGATGTCCCACGGGGCCTCCTGGCTGCCAAAGGGCGAAGCTAAATAGAATATCCTTCCGGGATGTGGACGATGGACCCAGAGGGAGAAGCAGAATGGACGGGAGCAGACGACACCCTGTCACAGCCTTCGGGGAAGGATCCAGCCACTGTCCCCTGGGCCCCCGAACAAACACTTGGCCTTTGTTCGCGCCTGGGGGGTTCAGAATGCTCCTCCCCGCGGCCTGAACCGGACTGGCAGGTTTGTCTGTGTGAGCCTGGCCGTCCCCGCCTCCCGGGGGCACCGTGCTGGACCTTGGCCACGGGTCACTGGCCTGCAGGGTCCTGGTGCCGCCCCGCCCAAGTGAGTCATGTCGCCCCGAGGCACTCGAGTGACTTCCTGCTGCCGGGACCCCCCACCCGGGAACAGCCACAGGTAGATAGGCAGCCCGAATCACGCCAAGCGCCCAGGAGGGCTGGCAGGGCGCGCACAGGGAAGTGGGGAGCACCGGTCACCACCGTCCGCATCCCGAACGCGCACTGGCAGGAGGGACCGTGGGAGCGTGCACCTGGGAGAGAGTTCCCGCCCCCGGGTCCCCAGACTCTTACCGACCAGCACGCACAGCACGTCCAGCAGCACGAAGACCCACCTCCGCTCCATGTCGCCCCCGCCCAGGGACGCCCGCGACCCCCGCTTGTCCCAGCTGTTCCGGAGCGTCCCAGCAGCCCCAGGATCACATGGCCATGGAGACTGCCCGGCCCAGGGAAAGGGCTGGGCTTGACGAAAGGGCCCGGGCGAGGCGGAGGCGGGGCTGGAGGAGGGCGTGGCACGAAGAGAAAGTGCGGAGGCAGGAGGGACGGGAGAGGGCGGAGGCCCTGAGGGATGTGTTTGCTACCTTGACCCGGGTGTGGAGGGGCGGGGGCTTCGGGGCTGGGAGGGGTCTCAGGACAAACAGAAGTCTCCAGGCTGGCATTCCGGAAACTCTAGGCTAAGAATATGGCTCCAAAGCCTGACCGTGGTCTCCCAGCTGGAAAGGCGTCTTCTGGCTGGGAGGGGCCGCCAAATCTCTAGGAGTAGTCTGGAGGTCACCCAAATGTCTCCAGCACCTGGGCGGGGTACTGCAGTTGTAATGTAGAGTTGCGGGTAGGGCAAGCTGCCTGGGCAGCACCAAGCTCACACTCAGGAGTCGATCTCCTCAGCCTTTCCAAGGGAGGGCACCTGCACTGGACACCCCGACTCCTCTGAAACCAACATCCGGGCTCAGGTAGAGACCCGCCTTCCCTCTGAACTAGCATCTTGTAGTCCCTGGCAGGTTTGAAGGTTCTTTGACACTGCGTGGTGGGAGGGTCAGGATCATACCCCTGCTTTATCCACTCTAGGGACAGCCACAGAGAATCCGAGGTTGATTCATGAATGGGACCCAGCCTACCCTGTCCCGGAGGTGTCCTGGAGCCCTGGGCCAGGGACACTTGAGAGCCAAGGGCATGTGGACTCTGGAAAGGAAGTTCAGGCTCCCAATGCCCACACGAGCTCCTTTGGGCTGTGACCACCTAAAGGTTTAAGAGGCCACCTCCAGGCCTCCCCTCCAGAGGTCACAGCTCCTTGAGGCCTCCACCTAGGCCATATTCATCAGCCTTTCTCCCACCACAGGGTTGAGTTTCAAGATGTTTGAGACTTGAGGACCGGAGGGCAGAAGGACAGCTCCTGGATGAAAGTCCGAAAGATCCCCCTGACCTGCTCCTGCAGGATGTCACCTGGGGTAGAGCTGTCCTGAGAGGTCCCAAGAAAACCTGCCCTGTGGTCCTGGGAGGGAGCAGTGCATAGTGCCGTGTTCATGGGTAAGGGAGGGCCCTGCACCCTAGAAATGGCTGATAAAGTCAGCAGTCAGCACCTTCAACACACAGTAACCCGCCAACCACCGGGCTGGACGAGGACCGTGCAGAAACCTGGCTCCAGATCGTCGCCTGTGTTCATCCCCCACGCCCACTCCTCATCAGCCCTTGGCAGGCTGGGCTCTGACGGCAGGACCCTGAGGGCACTCTGAGCAGAGCTCCCCTATACCTCCACTCCAGCATTCATTCCCATCATCCACCCATGCCTGCAGCACACGACTCGGAGGTGCCAGGGTCATGCCTGCAACACATGTGGCATGTCTCCTGGCTCCCGACAACTCATGAATTGTGGTATCCTTCCTGCCCCCTTTAACCTGTTTACCTGGGACCTAACCATAAGGAAGTCTTAGCGGGTCAGGGCAGCACTGCAATTGTGTGACCAATACTGTAGGGTCCCTCACTGAGTGCCTGCTGTGTGCTGCGTGGAGAGCCAGGAAAGAGGAGGTGACGGAGGACTGGGGCACTGAGCAAGGACACAGAGATGGGGCAGGGAGGCTCCTGAGGGAAGGAGGCTGGAGGAGGGTGGGGAGGAGGAGGAATGCAGTGGAAGAGAGGAAGGCTGTTGGAGGGGAAGTGGGAGAGGGGGCTGGAGAGGGTGAGACTGGAAAAGGGATGTGGCTGAGGAGGACTAAGAGGAGGGTGAGTGGGAGGAGGGAGGGGGGGGGGGGGGGAGGAGGGGGGGGAGGAGGGGGGGAGGGGAGGAGGGGGGGTGAGTGGGAGGAGGGAGGGTGGAGGAGGGTGAGTGGGAGGAGGGGGGTGGAGGGGGGGGGGGGAGGGAGGAAGGTGGAGGAGGGTGAGTGGGGAGGAGGAAGCTGGAGGAGGGTGAGTGGGAGGAGGAGGAAGCGAGAGTGGAGGGAGGGTGAGTGGGGAGGAGGGGAAGCTGGAGGAGGGTGAGTGGGAGGAGGGAGGAAGCTGGAGGAGGGTGAGTGGGAGGAGGGGGAGGGGGAGGGTGAGTGGGAGGGAGGAAGCTGGAGGAGGTGAGTGGGAGGAGGAGGAAGCTGGAGGAGGGTGAGTGGGAGGAGGGAGGAAGCTGGAGGAGGGTGAGTGGGAGGAGGAGGAAGCTGGAGGAGGGATGAGTGGGAGGAGGGAGGAAGCTGGAGGAGGGTGAGTGGGAGGAGGGAGGAAGCTGGAGGAGGGTGAGTGGGAGAGGGAGGAAGCTGGAGGAGGTGAGTGGAGAGGAGAAGCTGAGGAGGGTGAGGGGAGGAGGGAGGAAGCTGGAGGGAGGGTGAGGGTAGGAGGAGGAGGAAGCTGGAGGAGGGTGAGTGGGAGGAGGGAGGAAGCTGGAGGAGGTGAGTGGGAGGAGGGAGGTGGAGGAGGTGAGTGGGAGGAGGGAGGAAGTGGAGGAGGGTGGGAGGGAGGGGGGAGGGGAGGAAGCTGGAGGAGGGTGAGTGGGAGGAGGGGGGGGGGGGGGGGGGGGGGGGGGGGGGGGGGGGGGGGGGGGGGAGGAGTGGAGGAGGGGGGGGGGGGGGGGGGAGGAAGCTGGAGGAGGGTGAGTGGAGGAGGGAGGAAGGGGGGGGGGGGGGGGGGGGGGGGGGGGGGGGAGGAGGGTGAGTGGGAGGAGGGAGAAGCTGGAGGAGGGTGAGTGGGAGGAGGGAGAGGTGGAGGAGGGTGAGTGGGAGGAGGGAGGAAGCTGGAGGAGGGTGAGTGGGAGAGAGGGAAGGTGATGGAGAGAGGAGTGAGTGAGGAGTGAGGAGGAAGCTGGAGGAGGGTGAGTGGGAGGAGGGAGGAAGCTGGAGGAGGGTGAGTGGGAAGGAGGAAGTGAGGAGGTGAGGGGAGGAAGCTGGAGGAGGTGATGAGGAGGGAGGGGAGGGAGAGGGGGAGGAGGGTGAGTGGAGAGGAGGAAGCTGGAGGAGGGTGAGTGGGAGGAGGAAGCCGGAGCAGGATAAGTGGGAGGAGGGAGGAAGAACAGGCTGGAGGAGGGATGAGGCTGGAAGAGGATGCGGATGGAGCATGTTGATGGAGAAAGTGGAGGCTGGAGGTTTGGGGCCTAAGGAGTATGAGGAAGGAGGAGGGTGAGGCTAAAGGGGAGGAGCGGGAGGGGAGTTGGAGGAGGGGGAACCTGGATAAACAGGGAGACTGTGGAGAGATGAACCTTCATGGACTTTCTTTCTCCCGTCCTTCCCTCTTGGAAGGATTTGGGTCAGTCGTTAAAATCCTTTGGCAGTATCAGCATTAAACCCTTGTGGAGGTGGCAAAAATTAGGATTAAGGTTAGGATTGGGGTCATAGCTCCTAATCCATTACCAGCGTGGCCACAGTGAGGGGGTGAAGAGCTTCTGTAGCAGAATTCTCTTACCAGACCAGCTGGGCCAAGCTGCCTATCCTGTGCAGGGCCCCAGGGAGCATAGCTAGGAGCCCAGCCTCCCCAGGGCAGAGGGGACTTCGCAGTCTTGCCAGCTTCCTGTTCCCACGGGGCACATTGTTGGCAATGGAGCTCAGGGCTAGCTCTGGCCATGGGACTCTTGGCTACTGAGGCATCAGTGTCTCTGAATGCTGCAAAGGACCTGGGAAGTGGGCAGAGGAATCTACACACATTAGACACCTCCCACATACACATAGCCTTGGCTCTCCATTTCTCTGGGGATCTGGAGGCTGTTTCAGTGCCCCCTTCCCCAGAGTCAGGGTCCCACACGGTCTAACGCAGGCAGATGGCGACCGAGGCAGGAAACGTGGGTGTGTCCCTGCAGCCTAGGACCTCTGGACATCAGCAGTTACAACAGGAAGCACCCAGCAAGCAGAGGGCAGCCTGGAGAGTGCGCCACCATCCGACTCAGGACCCAGGGCACTGCAGAGTGGCCTTGTGCTCTCCCGCGCCCTCACCCCACGCCAGTCACCCGCAAGGCCCAGGCTGTGTCTGCCCGCTGCCGAGCTGCTCCTCTGCATGAGCACCAGGAACCAGCGGCCGCACAACGCATACCTCACCAGCACGCAGGGGCCCAGGGGGCTGAGCGCACAACGCATACCTGCCCAGCACGCATGGCCCAGGGTGGCTGAGTGCACAACGCATACCTGCCAGCACGCAGGGGCCCAGGTGCTGAGTGCACAACGCATACCTGCCCAGCACGCAGGGCCCAGGGGTGGCTGAGTGCACAACGCATACCTGCCCAGCACGCAGGGGCCCAGGGGGCTGAGTGCACAACGCATACCTGCCCAGCACGCAGGGCCCAGGGGGGCTGGCACACAACGCATACCTGCCCAGCACGCAGGGGCCCAGGGTGGCTGGGCAGGGCACCCGTGCACCGGCAGCAGTGCATATGGTGGTGCTCTGCTCTCACACACAGCAGGACGTGTGTGAGCGCTCACTTCCGTCCCCACACACCCCTTCCTCAGACATGGCCACCTCCCTCCCTGCTGCTGCGTGGGCCCTAGTACATAAAGAAAAACAAAAGCACCGTACTGAGGGCAGGCAAGGAGGGGCTCCATGACAGACAGACGAGGTAGGCATCTTGGCCCCATTACCGCCGCTCACCCCTCCTGACACGATAGGTGTCTTTCTGATGGTCAGAGCTCCACGAGGCAGAGGGTGGTTCCCACCCCCCGTGGACCTCCTGCCCTCGGTGTGGGGGCTCCCCCACACACGTGTGTGTCTCTGAAATCTACACTGAGGCTCTGCACATCCCCCCCAAGTCACCACACCCATCATGCCTCACGCCAGCCACAAGGCCTGGATCCAGGCAATGCCACAGTCCTCCATGGCTGCCAGGGTGGGGCTGCTGGGTCAGGAAACAAGTCCAGATGGTGTGAGTAGCAGGGTAACCAGCCATTGTCAGCGGAAATATCATTGTTGGTAATATGAGCACGATGCAGTGTAGAGCTTGTCATGGGAATCCGAGTACTCGAATTTTACCTGGTGACCCCATTAAAGAGCTACAGACTGGGAAACTGAGGACCACTGAGAAGTGAACAGAAGATTGGACAATGAAGTCAGACCTGGGCCCATCATACCCCAGAGCTCTGACGAAGCCAGAGAGCCTGAGGCTCAGAGCAGTGACAGGCCCAGATCCTCCAGCCCTGGGATGCTTTTTCCCTCCTCCAAGACTGTCTCTCTCAAGCCAACATCCACTCGCTCTGTCCAGCACAGACTCCCATACTTGTATGCAAAGGCCTTCGTCCCAGTGCAGAGAGGCCTGGTCTCGAGGGATGCTCCTGGCCTGAGGGCTGGGCTGAGGCAGGGACAGCACTGCTAGGAACGGCCTGCAACCATGAGGGTGGCCTGGCATCTGCCCCAGCTGCAGATGGCGAGGGCCGGCAGTCCAGCTCTGCTCCCTGAGTCTTCAGTGTCCCGTACAAAGCCGACACAGAGGCTTGGCCAGCAAGCCCTGAAATCACAGTCAGCGTGACGCAGAATTCAGGGTACCTACTCCTGGTTCTGGCCCACCCTGTGCCCAATCTAATCTGGTCCCCCAACATACTCCTGCAGCAACCCAGGACCATCCCAGGCTCCCCACAACCTCTCTGGATTTCCAAACCTCTTGGCCTAGAAGAACGTTCTGTAGCCAGGCCTGTGTACCCCAGAACCAAGCAGAGAACGTCACAGACTCGGCGATCGCTCCTCTCTGCTCTCAATTGTCCCTGCACACTCAGAAAATCCCATCTCTCTATGACCATGGGACCCCAGAACTCTCACCCAAGGACCTGCTGGCAGGACTACAAAGACAAAGCCTTCCACAGAGAAGGACGGGGGGGGGGGGGTGCCAGTCACAAGCCACTGCCAGGCAGTCAGGAACACGGATGATCCACTCCCACTGGCCTCACGAGACTGATTATGTAGCTCCACAAGAAAACCCACAGAATCAACTACCCAGGGTTCAAAGGGTCCCACAGAGGCTAAACCAACCACCAGAGAACCTACATGGGTCTGACCTAGGTCCTCTGCATAAGCGTCACGGTTGGGTAGCTCCATCTTCTTGTGGGACTCATAACAATGGGCGTGGGGTATCTCGACTCTGCTGCCCGCATTTAGGACCCTTTTCCTCCTACTGTGTTGCCTTGTCCAGCCGCAAAATGAGGGAAGGTACCTAGTCTTACTGCAACCTGATGTGCCATGGTTGGTTGATAGCCATGGGAGGCCTGCCCTTTTCTGAAGAGAAACAGGAGTGGATGGGGGGGGGGGTAGGAGTGAGGAGACAGGAGGAGGGAGGGAGGAGGAGTGTAATATATGAGAGAAAAATTAATTTAAGGAGGGGGAAAAAAGACTCGAGTCCTCAGAAAGCCAGACAGGAAGCAAGGCTGCCTGAGTGAGCCGAGGGGATGGGAAAGCGAACACAGCCTTCTGTCCCCAAATCAGCATGGGGCGGCTTGTCTGAAACACACAGGTGTGTCGTGCATGGTGGCTCAGGCCTATAATCCCAGCACTCAGGAAACTGAGAAAGGGGGATTAGCAGAAACTCAAGGCCCGCCTGGGCTACTCAGTGAGTTTGGGGCCAGTCTAGGCTAAAAACGAAATAAAAGCAGGGCCAGAGCTGGCTCAGCAGCTTGCACACTGTCAAGCCTGAGGACCTGACCACCAAGGACCCCCAAGATGGGAGAGAACCAACTCCCCCAAGTTGTTCTCTGACCTCTCGGGACAGGCATGCAGCCACTGACATATACATACAGATAAATAACAGAAGAGCAGGACAGGAAATATGTCCATGGTATAGAACTTGTCATGCAAAAGGCCTTGGGACAGACAGATGGACAGACACACAACACACACACACACACACACACACTCCTCTCCCTCCTCCTCCCTTCCTCCCAGGCAGGAGAATGGCAGGTTCCAGACCAATCTGGTCTACAGAGAGACTCTGGGCCATCCTAGACTACATACCAAGACCCTGAATATAAACAGAACAGAAACACCAGCACATAAAGTAATAAATATATCAGTAACTACTACAGACTGTAAAGACAGCAGACACAACAAAGACAGTTTTAGTAGAAAAAATTAAAATAAGGATTCAGGACTGTGGATGGGCCTGGACTATTAGGAAGATGCCGGCTACCTCAGTGCTGGGTTAATGGGAGCCATCTGAACAGAGGGGTGGACAGGGACAGACCCACTGTCCACACAAAAGAAAAGCCTGCCCACAGCATGGGGATTCTCAGATCCCACGCTGTCCCTCATTTCTCCCAGACCGTCTTCCTTCCTCTGCTTTGGGCCCCACTGTCCAGTCACCCTATCCCTGCCCAGCTGTCTGCAATACCCAAGGAAGTGACGCGAGGTACGTTTCCAATGGTGACCACACAGAACACCCTTCCCAACAAACTCCGAATACCCGTCCACCAGCCGGGGCTCTCTGACCTAAGTGTCTCCTCTGCCCCTGGCTCCAGGCAAGGTCGACTGATACTCCATGTTTGAGCTTTATCCACAACTCCCAGCCTGCCTGTGCCCGATGCCATGGGGCCCTGTATGATCTAGTGGCCTCATGCCTCTCGGCTGCGCTCAGCTGTGCAATCAGACTCCTGCCCAGGGTCCCCAGGGGTGACAAGGGCAATGTAGGCTCCCCAGCTCCTGCCAAGCCACCATGAGACACCCCGGGCTTCAAATCAAGTTTAATAAATAAAATAGCATTGGGCAAAGGCAGTCTCGCGTCACAGTGGCCTCGGTGGGGCGAGGGACGGTCGAGTCCAGCCGCAGAGGCTCACACAGCACCGCTCTGCCAACACCGGGTGGAGCTGCCTGCCCAGGGACCCCACTCCGAACTGTAAACACCAACATAAATAAAATGAGGGAGACCGAGGACAAGACGGACCCAGCCATCCTGCTGGGAGCCTCCAAAGAAATGAAACCCTCAGGACAGGGGGGCACAGGCAGGGTGGTGCTTCCAGAGCTGTGCCCCAAGATGCCCCAAGGAGAGAGGCAGGAAGGGAACAGACCACCTGCTCCTCACCCACCGAGGCTGCTGAGGCCCCACCTCGGCCCAGGGTGGGGGTGCGGGCAGGAGGCAGTTGGGGTTTAAAGTGCGGCTTTTCCTGAAGTGGACACGGCGAAGGGCCGAGAAAGGGCGGCCACAGGGCGAGGTATATGGCTCTGTGCCCCAAGGTCCCACGCTGAGCAGAGGCTGGCGGCCACAACTCCGCTGCGGTGGGGGAGAGCTGGCCTGTGGAGAGTGCCCGGGCAGAGGCTGCTGGTGCGGGATGAGTCCTGCCCACAGCCCCGGGCAGCACTGCCTGCCCAGCCTCCGCTGGCTCGGGGGCCAGGGGCTGGCTCCATGTTGGGACGGGCCCTCTTTGAGCCCAGCTGCCAGGCTGGCTCCATGGCACGGTGGCAGCCTGGGGCTGTGGTGCTGCTGGATGCTGAGGTCTGGGGTCTGTGTGGCCCTGGCCACTTCACTGAGTCCCATCATGTTCTGAAGCAGAGGAGGCACCACGCAGGCCTGCGTGGGAGGGGTCAGGAAGACTGACGGGCAGGCCTGGAGGTGCTGCCATGTCCATTCTGAGCACACATGCCCACAGATGACCAGGGGTCAACAGGTCATCACATTGCACCTACAGGAAACCATAAGCAAGGGTCAGTGGCCAAGCACCCCAGGCCTTGCCCATCCCCACCCACTGCCCCCACCCACAACGCGGCTCAGGTTTCTGCCTGGACAGACTGGTGCAGAGCAGGGAGAAGCCTGGCGCCTGCACCCTTACAGCTTTGTGAACCGCGTGAATGTGCTGCTGAGCCGAAAACTACAGGAGCCACGGCGGAGGCACAAACAGGGCCGCAGCCCAGTGGAGGCAGCTGTGGCCCTGGGCACTGGCCACTGCGGAAGGTGCTCAGGGTGGCACTCACTGTGACAAGGGCTCCGAGCGCAGTGTGGAGGCTGGGCATGCCGGGTGGCCAGTCAGGAAGGGGTCCACGTCCCCGATGCCAATGAGTCCAAATTCAGTGACTGACAAGGCCATCTGTGCAGGAGCCATGGGCTCTGCAGTGTCCTCGCTCAAATCCACAGGGCTGGACACCAGGGGCAGCTCCTCAGGTAGGGCGAGGTCCACGGCCAGCCTGGAGCTGGCGTCCAGCTCCGGAGCAGGAGCAGCCGCAGCCTCAGCGGCAGCCACAGGGAGTTCAGCCAGGGCTGACAGGCTGCTGGGCTGCTGGAGCGAGGCCACAGCAGGCGGCTCATCCAGCGGCTGCAACAGACACGGTCCCGGCTCCGAGGACGGGAGATCATCCGAGCCCACTCGCTGATCGAGTCCACCAGCTGCGACATCCACACTCGACGGCTCTGAAGGGAGAACAGGGCAGCCCGCGTGAGCAGAGGCTCGGGCCCGACAGCCCCACAGGCTCCTCTCAGGTCCCATCCACGCAGACAGGTCAGGAGCAGACCACGTCCACAGCTCTGTAGCCAGGCATCAGAGGACCCAGAGACGAAACACCAGGACTCTGCTGGGAAGCGTGAGCACTGGACGGTTCTGCAGACCCACAAGTACCACACGGCACAACAGCGGGAACCATGCAGACACGATGCCAGGCCACTGCGGCCTCTGCCAACAAACAGGAGCAGGAAGTGGAGAGGCCTTGCTCACGTCCCCTGCGTGAACGCACTGCTGTCCCTCTGTGTCACAGGGCGGGCAGGGCTGGCATCGGGGGGACCAAGCAGGCTCGGTGCTCACTGTGCAGACTGCTGCAGGCTTCGGGTTCCCCGTCCCCCCACATCCCCGCCTCAGGTGCACTCACCCATGGGCACCCCTGCCTCAGCCTCCTGCTCAGGGCACAACCGGGCAGCACCATCGGGGTCAAGGCCATCCAGGTCCTGCTCAGCATCCCTGTGGAGAGAGGGCTGTCAGGGAGGCGGGACCCCAGCGAGAGGGGTCGCCCCCACCCCCCCCACCCACCCTGGCCAGATGACTAGCAAGAGCACGCACGTGGTTCCAGAGGAGACGAACTTCCTCCGGCCCAGCCGCGTCTGCTGGGCAAAGTAGTCGTAGCGCTCAGATTTCTTCCACAGGTAGTAGTACTCCACACACTCGCCTACCGACCTTGTGCGCACCTGTATGGACCACAGGCATGCTTTGGACCTCACCTACGACCCCTCGTCCCCACCGGTGCCCCACCAACTAGCCTGTGGCCGTCCTTCCCTGACACCATGAGCGCCTGCCTCCTGCACCTCAGGCCCTGCACCCAGGGCAAATGCGCTGCTCCCCGTGAGCAGCAAGCTAAGCACACAGGTGCCAGACAGACAGACAGAGCCTCCAGGCAGAGGGCAGGGCAAGTGCAGGATACTGGCCCATGGACTCAGCTGCTAGTGTGAACGTGGACTTGGAGCCAACCTGAAGACACAGCTGAGGACATGCGCTGCCGTGGGGCCCAGCACTGCCCGTCCGCACTGTCACCCCAGGAGACACACCTCACACATGTTCACAAGAGAAAGCCCAAGCTGCATGGGGTGGGGTGGGGTCCAGGAAGAAGCGAAAGGAAAAGGATGCCAGCCAAGCACCAGTATCCACCTGTTGAATCCAGGTCTAACTCCATGTCCAGCCACCTCCTGTTCCCCTCGCCATGGTAGATGTACCCTCAAATAAATCACCACCAACTGCAGACATCCTTAAGATGTTTGTGGCTGGAGGTTTGGTCACAGCAACAAGTGAGTGACCAATACAGAAAACTAGTGCTGAAAAGTGCCACTGGCCGGACAGACCTGACCACGTGGTCCACAAGTACCACTGGCTAGACAGACCTGACCACGTGGTCCACAAGTACCACTGGCCGGACAGACCTGACCACGTGGTCCACATGTGCCACTGGCTAGACAGACCCGACCACGTGGTCCACATGTGCCACTGGCTGGAGAGACCTGACCACGTGGTCCACACGTGCCACTGGCTGGAGAGACCCGATAACGTGGTCCACACGTGCCACTGGCTAGAGAAACCCGACAACGTGGTCCACAAGTGCCACTGGCTAGACAGACCTGACAACGTGGTCCACATGTGCCACTGGCTGGAGAGACCTGACCACGTGGTCCACAAGTGCCACTGGCTGGAGAGACCCTGACCACGTGGTCCACACGTGTCTGTGAGGAATGTGAAAGAGTTTGGAACTATGAGCTAGAAGCTCCAGACTCCAGCTCCTAGCAGAGCTTCACAGCCATTCTTGTGGGAATCCAGAAGGGCAGAGTGTGAAGAGAAACGTGCCAGTGGAAGCCATGAGCTCCCCAGCGGGAACACGGCCGGCCTAAGACCACTTACGCTGCTTTGGCAAAAACTCTAGATTCTCCTGTCTGGTTGCTGAACACTGGCGTGGGGCTGAACTCAAAAGAACAGACACAGCAGGGCACAGTGGGCACAGGCCTTTAACCCCAGCCTTTGGGAGGCAGAGCAGGCGGATCTCTGTGAGTTCGAGGCCAGCCTGGGCTACAGAGAGAGATCCAGGACAGCCAGGGCTGCACAGAGAAACCCTGTCTCGAAAAAATAAAGTAACAGGCACAGCTGCTCCATGGAAGAAATTTCAAGGTAGGACGGCACTCACTGCACACTGCACCGTCAAGACGGGACGGCACTCTCACTGCGCACTGCACCCTGTCAAGACGGGACGGCACTCTCACTGCGCACTGCACCCTGTCAAGACGGGACGGCACTCACTGCGCACTGCACCCTGTCAAGATGGGACGGCACTCTCACTGCACACTGCACCTCAAGACGGGACGGCACTCTCACTGCTCACTGCACCCTGTCAAGATGGGACGGCACTCTCACTGCTCACTGCACCCTGTCAAGACGGGACGGCACTCTCACTGCACACTGCACTCTGTCAAGACGGGACGGCACTCACTGCGCACTGCACCTCAAGACGGGACGGCACTCTCACTGCGCACTGCACCTCAAGACGGGACGGCACTCTCACTGCACACTGCACTCTGTCAAGACGGGACGGCACTCACTGCGCACTGCACCTCAAGACGGGACGGCACTCTCACTGCACACTGCACCGTCAAGATGGAACGGCACTCTCACTGCGCACTGCCCCTCAAGATGGGACGGCACTCACTGCGCACTGCACTCTGTCAAGACGGGACGGCACTCTCACTGCACACTGCACTCTGTCAAGATGGGACGGCACTCTCACTGCACACTGCACCCTGTCAAGACGGGACGGCACTCACTGCACACTGCACCTCAAGATGGGACGGCACTCACTGCGCACTGCACTCTGTCAAGATGGGACGCACTCTCACTGCACACTGCACCATCAAGATGGGACGGCACTCTCACTGCACACTGCACTCTGTCAAGACGGGACGGCACTCTCACTGTACACTGCACTCTGTCAAGACGGGACGGCACTCACTGCGCACTGCACCGTCAAGATGGGACGGCACTCTCACTGCACACTGCACCGTCAAGACGGAACAGCAGCAGCTGCTGCACACTCACTGTCCACCATACACGGCGCATGGCCAGATCAACAGTGAGAGAACAGAGAATAAAATGTGAGGTTTAGTGGGAAAACGGACCTCAAGCAAGATCCCAGCTACAGCTCGGGCTTCAAATGCAGCTTCGAGCAGAGTCCCTGAGCCGCGCCACGGGAGGGTGGAGCTGACACAGGAACCAGCACCGAAGGCCCCCGACTGTGAAAACCAATCCACGTGAAAAGACACGGCACTGAGGTCGCTGAGGGGCCGCTTTCTCAAAGCAAGTGCCCAGGGGAGTCTCCCAGGATCAGCCAAGGTGCAGAGGCCACTGCACACGGGACACGGTGACAGGAAATGACATGGGACACAGGAAATGACAGAGGACACAGTGACGGGAAATGACACAGGACACGGGGACAGGAAATGACACAGGACACAGGAAATGACACGGGACACGGTGACAGGAAATGACACGGGACACGGTGACAGGAAATGACAGGACACGGTGACAGGAAATGACAGGACACGGTGCAGTGATGGGCTGTGCCACCCGCGGTGCCCCTGGCCGGCTGAGATGGCGCCATGGCCACCCTGCACCCACAGCTCAGGCCTGGGGCACTCCTACTTCACTGCCCAGCCGTGTCCCGCCCCATCCACCAGGCCCTCCCACCTGACGTCCCAGGACTCACAGTCCCACCCCGGCCCAGGATACGGCCCACTTCAGAGCCCCAGAGTCTGGACGCCCCCTAGACAGCGCGCACCGCCCCTCCTCGGAGGGCCAAGCAGGCCGGGCCCTGGGCTCCGCATCGCCCTCCTGCTGGGACAGTCCAGGGCTGAGCTCGGCCTCTGGCCAGCTCCAGGCAGTCACACCAACAACATCCCCGGGACAGCCCAGGCCCAGAGCTCACCCCTGCACCACCCACCGCTCACTAAAGCTGACACCAACCCCCCCACCCCCCACCCCCAGTGACCGGGTCCCCAGCACAAGGCTGAAGCAGGGCTGGGCTGCCAGCAGTGACAGAACCTGACAACCAGCAGAGACGGAGCTGAGAACCGTCAGCCCAGAGCAGGGCCAGCGGCATGCCGGCAGGGCACGCCCGGGGGACGTCTGCCAAGGGAAGGAAGACCCAGTGGAGCACCAAGGCAGGAGAGAGGCAGGAGCCCCCGGGGCACACAGGTGACAGGGCCAGCAGGGTGCGGGGTGAGGAGGAGGCCTGGAGAACGTGCCGGCGGCAGCAGGGCAGGTCTGGCAGGAGAGTGAGCCTCACCCACCTTGTTGGCCTGGATCAGGTGGAAGTTCTTCCCGTGAACACGGAAGCCGTGTTCAAAGTTCCTGCACTCCTCCTCGCTCCAGGCACAGAGGCCATCTGCAAAGAGAGGGGGGCGCTCAGGCAGCT
Organism: Peromyscus leucopus; assembly: GCF_004664715.2. Classification (NCBI taxonomy): domain Eukaryota; kingdom Metazoa; phylum Chordata; class Mammalia; order Rodentia; family Cricetidae; genus Peromyscus; species Peromyscus leucopus. The sequence goes on along the minus strand of NC_051081.1, from coordinate 8,399 downwards.
GAGGGCAGCAGGGCAGCAGGGGAGCCCAGGGCTGCAGCTCACCTCGGATCACCTTGACGTTGAACCTCAGCCTGCGCAGGGCCTCCTCCACGTTGAAATTACACTTCACCAGCTCGTACAGCGCCTGGGGCAGAGCATGGTTTACCTTTCCCACCAGCCTACCAGGCTGGGCACAGAGGGTGCCTACACCACATGCCACACCAGCACCACGACCCAGAGCCACGTGCCACGCCCACACCACGACCCAGAGCCACGTGCCACGCTCACACCACAGCCCCAGAGCCACGTGCCCTGCCCACACCACGACCCAGAGCCACATGCACGCCCACACCACGACCCAGAGCCACGTGCCACGCCCCACCACCCCCAGAGCCACGTGCCACCCCACACCACAGCCCCAGAGCCACGTGCCACGCCCACACCACAGCCCCAGAGCCACATGCCACGCCCACACCACAGCCCCAGAGCCACGCGCCACGCCCACACCACAGCCCCAGAGCCACGTGCCACGCCCACACCACAGCCCCAGAGCCACGTGCCACGCCCACACCACAGCCCCAGAGCCACGTGCCACGCCCACACCACAGCCCAAGAGCCACGTGCCACGCCCACACCACAGCCCCAGAGCCGCATGCCACGCCCACACCACAGCCCCAGAGCCACGTGCCACGCCCACACCACAGCCCCAGAGCTCCAATGGTGCCAGCGTTGATGGCCGTCAGGAGTGACAAGCAGCACTGACGCCAAGGCCCCCACCAGTGCGTTCAGTGTGAAGTCCGCCCCACTGGCCACACTGCCCGGCCATTCCCTGGCTGCTGCCCGGCGCGTGGCCCTACCTGCTCACTGTCCTTAACCACCTCGCCCTCCGGGACCTGGGGGCCGGCCACCTCCTGCCACCTGCGCTTCACGGCCCTGTACAGGAACTCCTCCACCTCCCGCTCCGGCAGCACGCTGGGGCTCCACAGCAGCTGGTCTTCGTTTTCATAGACTGTGGGCAGAGGCTGGGAGTCAGGTGTGACGACGGCCACCCACACCCGGGGAGCCAGGGCAGGCGCCTCAGCACCTCCACTGGGTAGAACCAACTCCCGGTACGTGCGGCTCAGCATCACACTGACCCAAGCTGGCTATGAGCACTGAGGGAAGAGTCAGAAGAGGGGGGATGACAAAGATGGGGTGCGTGCCAGCAAACTGGCCACCAGCAGGTCCCAGGTAGTTCTGGGGGGTGAGGAGTACTTCCCCTCAGGGTGTCACAAACAGTCCCGACCGAGGCAGTACCACTCAGGTGCCCGTCTGCAGACAGAGCTTCGGCACACGGCGAGCACAGCAGAAACAGAGCGGACAGCAACAGAGCGTGTCCAGAGCGGTGGGGCTCGCTACGATCCCAGCCCGAGGGCGTCGGCCGGGATCAGTCAGAGCCAGTCCACACACAGAATGTTCTAGGCCAGCCTGAACTACAACAGACGTGTCTCAAAAAAAGGAAAATGAAACAAAGAAAAGAAATAAAAACAACACACAGACGGAAGTCTATGACCTCAGTGGAATCAGTCATTTAAAGTTCACAGATCTCTGGGAATCCCAGGCCAGCCTGGTTACAAAGAGAAACTTTGTTTCAAAAAACAAAACCAGTAAAACCAAAAGTGAACCACAGCCCAGACCGCTTCTCCGGAGAACTCTAACACACCCTTCCTGGGACAGGCTCGGTCTTCCCCACTCTGAAGAAAGGCAACTGCAACACTTCCACCAGGCAGCGTACCTGGTGCTAACACGTGACAAGGGGTAAAGCCTGACTGCAGGCCACTGCCTGTGAGCACACACAAGCCCACGCAAGGCGGCCTGGGCGCGCCAGACTCTCCCAGCGACTCTGCGGCAGGCAGTGGCTGTAGACGTGCACAGTGTCACCCTGCTGCGGCACACAGAGCTGAGCTCACTGGACCCACACTGTCCACCTACCTGCCTCAATCCACTGTGCTTAGGCAAGCTGCTTCCATTTAGTGCCTGGCTACGGTGTGGCTGGGGACGTGTGGCTGGGGACCCGTGGCCGAGCATGTGGCTGAGGTTCACTATGCAGGGCCCCTCAAACATAGGCTGGTGTGTCTTGTGCTGGGTCACCATGTTGGGGTATGTGAAGGTCAAACCTGGCCCCCAATCCCTGACTCACACTGCTTCCTGTCCACCGTGAGGCGGCCCCCTCTGCCACATGCTCTCCATGCCATGTTCTTTTGCCTGGGCACATGGTGCTCAACAACCAGGGACCGACCCTCTGAAACTGTGAGCCAAAATAGATTTCTGTGCACGCATGCACGCACACACACACACACACAAAGAGAAAGAGAGAGAGAGAGAGAGAGAGAGTCTAAAGTGAGTCACCCTGCTGCTCCTCCCAGGCATCGGTCACAGCAGCAGCAATGGAGTGAATCCCTGCTGTAGATCTGACCCCCACCCCAGGGCACGGCCCCACCAGTCTCCAGGAAGCATGCAACAGCCTGCCTGGAAGACACCACTGCAGCTCCACAGGTAACTGCAGACGGACTCAAAGTGCCAAGGAAGGCACCGGACACAACAGTGGTCAGGAGGGAGGGGCCTCCCTGCCACGCACACACCTGTTCGGAAGGACCGGGAAGCACAGCAAGCGCCGTCTGTGGCTTAGAGAGCCCAGCGTAAGAAGACCATGAGCAGCAGTGGGAACAACCCTTGTGTCAGGGCTGCTCCAGAGGGCAGGCCGGCCCAACAGCCGCGCCCCTCGCCTGTCTGCCCCAGAGCACACACCGGACACCCCCCACACAACTCATTCTCCACCAACCGAGGGCAGCAGCTGACAGAGGGGCTGCTCGTCAGCTGAGGCGTCGGCCCTGAGCACTGTCTCTGAGCATGGACAAGTGAGGACGGGCTCCATGGTCACCTCGAATGGACCCACAAGTACAGTGAACGAGACAGAGAAACGAGAGCTCGGCAGGAAAGGTGCTGGCGGCCAAGCCTGACATGAAGTCTGAGCCGTGGAACCCAAGTGGTACGACAATCTGCAGGCAGTACTCCGACCCCCACATGTGCACGCATGTGCACACACACACACACACACACACACACACACACTGTAGATATAACATGTGTATATAAAAAACATAAAGAAAGAAGCTAATCTGTCCCCAGCGAATGACATAAAATATACACAACAACCCACAAAGCATCGTCCAGATGCTGCACAGACAGACAGACCGAGGCCATCTTGAGAGCAGGAGGGCAAGGCACGAGCTGGGGACTAGCAGCAGCAGAAGCAACCAGGCTGTGTCCTAAACATGCAAATAGCTCCTACCAACCCTACAGAGGGTAGGTGCGCAGCGCAGGGCGCAGAGCAGGTGGAGGCACCTGCAACGCCTGCTCGCCGGGGAGCCCCAGCCACCAAGAGAAGAGTGCGCGACTGAGGACACCCGGCCTGCAGTCCGCAAGCAGCGCACCGCAGGGGCAGTCGCAGGGGCAGACCCGGAGCAAGGCCACAGGAGGCGCCGCTACCAGAGGCACGCAGAGGAAGAACCTGAGTGACATCTACGACTGGGTGCACGACAGGTCTGGGCTGGGGACACAGTGGGGAACGGCAGGGGCCGCGCTGCTGGGTCGGTGTCCCCGGGCCTGTGGCTAAGCGGGTATTCTGCACAGCCCGCACACCCCAGCAGTCACCCCACAAGGGATGTGCAGGAAGTGCCCTGTCAGCAGTCCTGGCCCGGCATGCAGGGGACAACAAGTGCAGACAGGAAGTGACCTCCCAGATCAAGGAGCACTTAGGGGACACTTAGCAGCAAGCCCACGGCCCGGGGGAGGCCCGGGGAGACACCAGACCCGTTCAGGGAAGGACGCTGTTGGCACTGCCGGCAGAGACCGAGGGTGGTGGGGACCATGGCTGGGCCACTGCCCTCAGGGACTGCTAAGGACAGTGAAGTCCGCCTGCAGACAGCAAGCAGAAGCTTGCTACGGCGCCACTTCCCCACCGAGCCCGCCGAGAGCCACTTACTCTTGTCACAGTGTCGGTTCAGGTGCAGGATGTTGAGGTCGGCTTGGAACTGAGGTCCCACCATGATCTCCTGCAGGGGCAGGGCAGGGGCAGGAAGTGAATGGCAGACATGAGGCTGGAGCCCCACCCATGGGCTCCAAGCAGAGGCTGCCACCCAGAGCTGTCACCCGTCTGCCAGTGCCCACTCCTGCACGCCGGTGGGTGAGACACAACACCCTGCTGCCTGGCCCTGCACAGCCCTGCAGGGTGCCGGGTCACATCACACCCGGGGTCCAGACACACAGTGGCCCTCCACCCTGAGCCACAGGGCCATCCCGCCTCTGAGGGGGGCTCGAAGCCTGTGGACTCCCGGAGGCACACTGGGTAATCGCGCAGCTCCGCACCTTCTTACACTTGTTGGCAGGAAGCGCGTCCTCCTCAGTGTCGGAGGAGGCCGAGGAGCCTGGGCCGTTATCACCCGCCAAGAACCGAGCTGGAGAGAGAGAGGCAGTGAGGGACACCCACCGGGGGACGGCCAGCCCTTCCAGAGGCCTCAATGGCAGCCTGTCTGGCTGCCCCCAACCCGCACCATGGCCACCCAGCTACCAGACGCTAACAGGCTGGCAGGCCTGGAGAGCACCTATGACAGCCTGAGGCCACCGTCCCTGGACTGCCAGGCACGGATCCATTTCTGTCTCACTCAATCCAAACCCACCGCGTGGCAGCTCACAGGACCCCAGCCCCACCCAGGGCGACCGCGGCATCTCCCCTGCAAAGCCCCCAAGCCCAGGCCAGGTGTGCACGCCTATGTGACACACAGATACGATGGGGAAGGGCCCGTGACACCTACACCCGCTCTGATTATGAAAGAGGTCGGAGGCCTCATGGGAGGTGACAGACGGGGTGAGGTCATCAGCAGAGGACTGCGTCTCTTCCTCTTCTTCCCCAGAAAGCAAGTCCTTGGCTATCTGCTCCTTTGAACGGGACAGGAAACAAAGTGTGGCAATTACTTTATCTACACCCAACACCAACACCAACACAAAAGGCCAAGCCTGCTGGGCAAAGGGAAGGAGATGGCTGGCTCAAGCCATCGTCTGTGCTGGACTGAGATGCAGACTCCACATGCCCTCGGGGCTCCAGCTCATTTCCCAGCCACAGTTCCCCAGGATGGCGTCTATCACCTGGGACCAGAATGGCTGTCGGCCCAACCCCAGGGCAGGGTCACCGTGGTTGTACCAGTGAGGACGGGACGGGAGAGCAACCCTGAGCAACCCTCACACTTGATGACCGAGTAGCTCCCGTAGCCTGGGCCTGGCATCCCTCCTGCTCACCTCCCACTCGGGGCAGCCAGGCGCCTCCCTGGGGCCCTTTCAGGGAGACTCCCACTCACCTTGTCCAAGGTCATGTCCGGGAGGGTTGGGGCTGCGTCTCCGCCCTCGCTCTCCTGCTCAGAGATGGGGTCTGACGACTCGTACCCATACAAGGCAAGCAGCTCATCCAGGGGCATGTCACTGCTCTGGGAAGGGGCACAGGGCACATCAGGGGTCGGCGAGGCCTAGGGCTGTGCCCGGGTCCCGCCGACCCCTTGATGCTCCTCAGCAAGTCCCCGTGGGGCGGTCGGCCTGCATCAGGACCACCCAGGAGATAAGCGGTACCGAGACAGCAGGCATGAGCACCAGCCAAGGCTTCGGGAAGCAGGGCAGGCTCTGCGGCCGGCGGGCCAGCACGGCGCTATGCAACCCATACGTGCACGGGGCTGCACCGCATGGAGACCGAGGGGAGCCACTGGACACAGACTGGTGAGTCAACACACCTGGGCGATGAAGTCCTTGTCCAGCTCCTCCTCCTCCGGCTTGTCAGGGCCCTGCGGGGCCTCGGCACACCCCTCTCGGAGGCTGTAGTTCTGTGACAGGAGCTCGGCGAGGTTAAACTGATGGTCTGCAGAGCCCATGGATACCACTGTGGAAGAGTTCAGTGGGTAGGCAGAGTGTGGGGACGCAGGAGGTCTGGAGGGACAGAGACTGGGCAGGAGCACATGGGTCTGGAAGGGCACTGGGGCCGGAAGCGGGGAGGCATCAGTCAGGTGACAGTGGAGGGCACGGGAGGGGGTCCCAGGTCCAGCCCCACAGCCACAGCCCTGGCTCCCAGTACACATACGGGGCGCCAGGTTCTGCTATCTGCAGGGTCACATCCACGTGACGTTTGTGTGGCAGAAACCTGCACCACGTCACCCTCACGGGCCCACAGCAGATGACCAGCAGACTGCTAGAGACTTTAAAGCCACCAGGCATGCAGCCACCTCAAGGAGGGTCCTCAAGGCCGTTCTCAGTTAGCTAGTCACTGTCCCACAGCTCCAAGGATAGGGAGTGTCCTGACCATTGTGCACACCTCCTCCTGATGGGACGCTGAGCCTCCCTGGACTTTCACCCATGCTGAGCGGTCATGCCGGGCAAGGGGTCTGTCTGTGGAGGTCTAGGGCAGAAGGGGTGAGGATGGTACCTGCCGTGGTCTGCAAGCTGGGCTCCCGGGGGCACAGGCTATGTGCAAGGCAGGAGGTCACTCGAGGACTCTGCCTCTCCAGCGAGGAGGCCTGCAAAGACAGGAAGTTGGCGCTAGCCCGGGTGCAGAACCCACCAGCAGACCTCACGGCGCTACTGGGTAACCCTGAGGACTGCAGGGGAAGCAGCCCGGGAACGTCCAATCACAGCTCCAGTGTGGAGGGACCTTGAAGGCACGGGGCTTGTGACAGATACAGACACGGAAGGATAGATACACTTGTAACACTCCTGACAAAGCAGAGTGGAACTGGACTCAAGCGTCCCGTGGCTGGGGAGAGCATGGGTCTAGAAGCGAAAGCCGCAGCTGTACGGGTCCCACTGCACGGAGAAGAGGTGACTCCGGTGTCAGGGCCGCAAACGACCCCACTCCATCAACACCGGCCAAGGCCCCAGTGTCACTGCAAGAGAATGAAATGGGACAGAGGACAGACACCTCCTCCAGCTGGTGACACTGAGGTAGTTGGCTAAACGCCATCTTGGTCCCACTCTCCAGCAATGGCCACTCCCCTAAATTAAGGAAACAACCCCCCTCACGCGGCCGGGACGTATACAGCACATGCTCCCTGAGACACGGCCATGTTGACAGAGAAGCGACTGGTATGAGAAAGGATAACCACGTTCCTGGCCAAGGTCCCCACACTGGAAGAGGGAGACCCTCTGAAGTGACCTAGACAGCCCACACCACCTGAACTGTAGAACTGAGGAGCCAATTCCAAACAGCACACGTGGACCCAGAAGAGCCACCACCATCCCGCAATGAGATACTCCCAATTTCAGAAATGACTAAAGAGTCAAAAACAGCATGGTGATGTGGGCCCACAACTGGGACAAACTCCTCGATGGCCTGGACACACACGTGTAATACACACAACCGAACAGACCGGCACTCATGTGCCGGGACTCACGGGATGGGGAGGAAACACCAGCAAAGCACCTATCAGAACAGAGCGCACACTCCGTGAGGGATGGGGAGGCGCACCAGAGCCCATGTGCACCAGAACGGCTTGGAGGCATCCCCAAAGTCACACTGCCGTGAGACCCGCACCTCTGCTCCAGGAGAGAGGAAACTACGCCAGAGAACCATTCACCTCAATCACAAGTGGGAGGAACATGTCTACCCGCTGAACAAAAAAGAACTCCGCAGAGTACCACACTGGCATGAACAAGAGCGAGGATCTCACACACATCACCAAAACAAGGGGGGACCGTACAAGCACTACACAGAAAAGGCCACACAGTGTGGGGGGCACCATGATGGGCAATGTCCACCAGGGGTGAATCCAGAGACGGGGTTTGTACTGGCTGAGTGCTGGGAAGAGGACAGAGTGACTGCCCGGGGGAACAGGGCTTCCTTTAGAGGTAACAGAGTGCCCTCAAACTGATTGTGTTGGCAGTCACACAACTCAAAAAATACCAAAAGCCGCCGAACTGTACACACTACATGGGAAACAGACAGGATGCACCTCAGCAAAGCTGGTGCCACAAAATAACAACAACAATGTGGGGCAGGAGGGGTGGCTCAGAGCATGGGGTACAATTCCCAGCACACAGCAGCTCACAACCACGCACCTCCAGTTCCACATCCTGCGCCCTCTTCTGGCAAAACACTCATACACAAGAAATAAAGATACCTCTTTTTTCCCTTCCAAAAGTTAGAATGATAAAGAAAGTTTGAAGCTGGGCGGTGGTGGCGCATACCTTTAATCCCAGCACTCGGGAGGCAGAGCCAGGCGGATCTCTGAGTTCGAAGCCAGCCTGGGCTACAGAGTGAGCTCCAGGAAAGGCGCAAAGCTACACAGAGAAACCTTGTCTCAGGAAAAAAAAAAAAAAAGAAAAAGAAAAAGAAAAAAAAAAAACAA